>NW_017295334.1:0-1866 GCF_001594075.2 Trachymyrmex cornetzi
CTTCATTCAAATAAAATATATAAACAATAAATATTCTACATACAAATAAAATATATAAAAATATTTTGCTCCCAAAATTTTTCAAAAAATTCAATACAAATTTTTGTAAAATAAACAATCATAATATTTCAATGTAGCACGAAGTCGAGATATTTCTTAAGAGATTGGTAATGAGACATGGAGCGCCCACAACCCTAACGTCCTCTCTCGCTGTATCGATCAGTAATGTGATCTGCTCGGTTACAATGGGAATACGTTTCTACCAAGGCGACCCGAAATTCGAGAGATTTATGGACCTCATTAACGAAGGATTCAAACTGTTTGGTAAAGTGACGTTAGCGAATCATATACCGATATTGCGTCACTTCCCATGGATTAATAGCGTCCAAAATAAAATCGAAAAAAATCGATCGGAAATGGCTGAATTCTTTCAAGAAGTTATCAATGAGCATAAAGCAACGTATGATGAGAATAACATTAATGATATTCTCGATGCCTATCTGTACGAAATTCAGAAAGCTGAGGAAGAAAATCGAGAAGATCAGCTTTTTCAAGGAAAAGATAAGGGTAAGTAGAAATCGATTTTTTTCAAAGAATTATATTAGTTCTCTCCGTACAAACAATATTAATAACGTTATATTTATATAATTTAACGATTTATATATAACGCGAAAACTTGTTTGAATGATTGAGCTCTTTTCTTTACACAGTTCGTCAAATGCAACAAATTCTGGGCGATCTCTTCTCCGCGGGTATGGAAACGGTGAAGAATACTCTGGAGTGGTCGGTGGTTTTCATGTTGCATCATCCAGAAGCAGCAAGGGCAGTACAGGATGAATTGGATCAAGTCGTAGGAAGATCAAGATTACCCTCATTGGAGGATCGTCAATTTCTTCCGATTACTGAGGCGACGATTCTAGAAGTTCTTCGCAGATCCAATCTTGTACCACTTGGCACTACGCACGCTACTACACGGTAAATTAATTTTTGATTTATTGCTCTCATATTGCTCTTGCATCCTCTTCGTCATCCATTTCTTCGCGTCATATGACCGGCCCTTTCCCTTTCTTTCTGAGCTAAGAGCGGGTTTCACAACCGTCCTCGCCTTCTTCCTCGGCGGCTTTCCGTGTCTGGCATATCAGAACTTCACGCGCGCGTGCACAGTCGTTTTGGACGATTATATTCGGCAAGCAAAAGTGAAAGCAAAAGGTGCCTGGCCCCTCGTCTGCTTTTCGGTCGGACAGCCCCACCTTTGGTTCGAGGCGTTTAAGGTTAATGACCTTAAAACTGTTTCTCTTACAAAGAGCCTATTGGAGCCGGAGCAGGTGAATCGGACTCGATACATTAAGAATACTTGTTAGCAATGATCGTTCACGAAAGCAGCGGTCGCCGTTAGAAATAGCGCGGGTGACACGGTTTCACTTCTTCGCGAAGAACATGGCCAGAAAGAGCGTGACAAACGCATGTGCGTGCGTGTAAAAAGCCAAGTGGACTTCATCAGTTGGTTAATATCTCGTGTAGTTGATGACTATTGAAATATACGATTATCAAGTATTAAACACAACAATTAAATTTTGAAATATGTTATGCTTCCTTTTTTAGAAAATTACTAATAAAGTGAGCTAATTATTATCAATTATTTTTAATCAATTAATTTTCACTATTAGTTGGAATCTTCTAAAAATATTATCACAGTTGGAAAAAATGTATTGAATTTAAAAGAAAATTTAAATTTTTAATAAAATATTAATGTAACTTTTACATATTAAGGCTGCTTTCCTTTGCACGTATAGCATAGCTCAGATTCAGAACTCGATCGGTCTAGCCTTTATTTAAAAAACCGAGAATTTCGGATGCTCGGATGCC
>NW_017295335.1:0-1867 GCF_001594075.2 Trachymyrmex cornetzi
TTAATCAGTCTCCATGCCTTCTTCATATTTTTGGCATTATCAGTTATCACAGCAGTAGTTTTTTCAGGTCCAATCTTATTAATTACTTCAATCAATTCATTACTTATGTACTCTCCTGTTTCTCTTTTTGCTCCTGGAGTTACTGATTTTAGAAAGATTGGTTCAGGGGTAGTAACAATAAAATTTACTATTCCTTCATTCCGAATATTGGACCAGCCATCACTCATAAGACCCAGAGACACAGCCAAGTTAATTTTGTTGTTTACTTCATCCTGCACGCGAACATATTCTGCATTGAGCAGTCTTCCTCCCAGAATAAAAGGTGACGGAATAGTGTAGCAAGGCCGAAGAAGATTAAAAACGCGCTGCCAATAATAATCATCAAGTACGGACAAAGACAATCCTGTGGCACAGATTGCACGAATCAATGCAGAATCAATATTTTCGCTTTCTTGTTGAGACATTGAATCTAGAAATGTAGTCATTTTTCGTACTTTTGGTCTTTTGCGTCGTTGCTCTTCACCTGCACAGTAAACAATTTTGTGTTAAAGTTAATACCTTTCATATGTTCAAAACAGTTCAAAATTGTTGTGTTAATTTAACATAAGATTAATGTATGTTAGAAAGAAACATAAATACATAAATATTAGATCAACACAAAAGATAACATATAACACTGATATCATTTGGAAATAAGTTGTGGAAATTGGAATCATATTTCTTTAGTAAAATTTACATTTATAACATATCGATACATACATAACGTTAAATAACGTACATTTCAGTAATTTATTTAAAAATTTACGTTTCAAAACCACCATTATTTTATGTTTATTTATATCTATAAATTGTATTATTCTGACACTAAAAAATGTCGAATAGCAATTTGACACAAAATATTCAAATAACAGACTAATACACTCGCATTATGTTAAATCAATATTTAAAAATGTTAATAATTTAACACAATTTTAACAAGGACTGATTTTAACATAAATACAAAATGTTTTTTTTTACTTTGTAATGATGAAGATGAAGATGATGCAACAGCACTTTGTACGTTGGAAGTTATAATTACATCGTCTTCCTCTTGGTTTTCTTCTTCGTCTTGAAATTCTTGTTTCAAATCTTCTGGGCACTTTTGACATTTTGAGAGAAGATGATTTTTTAGACGAGTAGCATTTGGAAATGTGTACATCGCTGAACAATAATTGCAAATAACAGATTGCATTTTCTTTCCTTCTGATCTAATTTTTTTAAAATGTTTCCACACATTTGATGTTGGACGCCCCATAATTATACTGAAAAAAATAGTAAATAAAACCAGTGAACAAAGAACCCTAACCTAATCATGACAAAAATTATAACTGAAATTATAAAATTAAATTTCATCCATCTGGCAATGTAAAGAGATGAAAATAATTACCTGTTGTAAATCTTGAATCAGTATATATTATTTTTGATTCGTAAAGAAACCCGGATTGCTGACAAACGAGATAAACATATATACATTGAGTGCTACAAACAGAGAAAGCGAAGACACTGAGTGCAAAAAGTGTAAGCAAGGAGAACAGATCTTAAGTTTGTTCTTTTTTATATTTCAGAACTGAACCTTCTGCACGAAAATATTTATCCTTTTGGCCTTTTCTTTCCAATATGAAAAGAAAAAGAATTTTCTTATAAGGACGTTATTGTTATTATATACGTATTGCTGTGCTGTACGACAAAGTTTGCAGATATGTTCGTAATTCGTAATCATATCCTTCGTATTCGTTCGCATTGTTCATAATTCGTATCAATTGTATCATTGTATTTGAAATTTGAGACAAATCTTCTATTTTTTTAATAAAATAATTTTTTAACATAA
>NW_017295336.1:0-1873 GCF_001594075.2 Trachymyrmex cornetzi
GAGAAAATGTGTGATATCAAACTTTTAGGAAACAAAAAATTATCTTTTCAAGAAATATTGTTGGGTGCGATGCCAATTATGAAAAGATCTTCTGAAAATAATTCAACATTGCCACCGAATAAGAGTTGGTAAAAAATAATTAGTTTTAATCGTTTTTCTTCTTTTAAAAATAATATACTTGACAGATAATTGTAATATATAGAATGTCCGGTAAGCTTTGATAAAGTGTTCGTGTGAGATAGTACGGAATAAATTGAGTCGAAATCTTCTACCATTTTGCAATTTTCGCAAAGTTAACAAGATAGTTAATTGCAAAAAGTCGTTGAATATTGGTTTTCAATAATTTTTTACTCAAATGCTATCAATTTTACAAAAAAACAGAGGCAAAAATTATTTTTTTTTTTTATAAAGTTCTGAGAATTTATTCAGAATTTTTCTAGAATTTTTTAATATTGTACTTTTTTATATTAATAAAAATAGTTGCCAATAAGAAAATGCAATACTAAAAAGTTGATAAAAAATTTTGGAAAAATTTTTAGAGTTCTATGAGAAGAAAATAAACAAATTTTGTCTCTTGCAGTTTTTCTGTAAAGTTAACATTTGATTAAAATATTATTAAAGACCAATATTCGGCAATTTTTGGTAAATAATATTTTGTTAACTATTGCGAAAATTGTCAAATAGTGTATACGATTGTTCGACTCAGTTTAATCCGCTTTATTTACACGCGAGCGCTTTGTCGAAACTTATCCGATATTTTGTATAATTTATTATTTTATTTTCATGTATAAATGTTCACGTTTTACATTCGTTTCAAACACCTATAAGTATGTAATAGATTATAAATGTAATAGATTATGACCATTTTGTTTAAAAAAAAAATGAATTTATCAAATCAATCTTTGATTTGTGAATTAATGAAATTTTAATTTCTGTATAAATGATCAATAAAAGTTTTGCTGTATTTGTAAAATTTAATTGTATTTTATTTGGAAAAAAATATTATGTATGTATCTATTCGATTATCTATTTATTTCACGATACGATCAATGTAGAATGACCTTTAATCTACATTGGTCGTATCGTAGCGTCGGAAGCATCATAAGCATTTTGCGACTTTAAAATTGAAGCATCTGATTGGCTAAAGCAACAAACTTGTGATTTGCAACGTCTATGATACGATTAGAATCCTAGATAAGAGAGAAGCAATCACCGATTTCAGCAAACTACCAGCTAGATTTCCCATTGGCTGCTGCTTTTTCGCTTTACGTTTTTCCGTCAAGGTGTAAACGCGCTCTAAGGCCCGTATTCAAAACGCGTTTTTATAGATAAAAGCGCGCTTTTATCTCTAAAAATCTATAGTATGCGTAACATAAATTATAACATGTTAGCGCACTAATATCGTTGCAAGCGCGTTCTGAATACGGGCCTAAGAGTATATCCATATAAACTTGCATAGCCGCATAAACGTATGTATAAAGAAAATTATCCAATCGCATTTCTCTTATAAAGGTAAAATGTGATTGGATAATTTTCTTTGTGCATACGTTTATGCGGCTATGCAAGTTTGTGTAGATATACCCTAAGGCAGGGGTTCCATGAGGAGGTTGTACTTCTTATTTTCATTTTTCCGTAAAAATGAATTTTTAGTGCAAAAATGAAAATAAGAGAAATAATTTCCTTGAGAAATAATGGCTTTGATCTTGACAAATGTTATCCAGGACATGATCCTGAATAACATTCAAGAGGATTTAGTCATCTGTCGGACAACTTGCGTAATGCTAATGTCAACTGTACTGTAATCTTCGGGCCTTATAACTCGAAAAATACTTCATGAAAAAATATTTTATTATAGTGTTTTGGAAAGCTCTCG
>NW_017295337.1:0-1878 GCF_001594075.2 Trachymyrmex cornetzi
GTTTTCCACGACGACCAAAGGATATCAGAACGGCCTTCGAAATGACGGCCGCGGTAAGAGAATTCTGAACTAAATCCTGTACCACTGCTGCGCACCTTTTTTTATCCTCTCTTCCGACTTTCACGTCGAGTCATTACTTCATTTTGCATGATCGTCTCTTGCCGTTAATGTGACAGATTCTTGAAATCCGACGATCTTTTTCTCTGTGTCTTTTCTATTTCTGTCATCTTCTTCGATAAAAATTTCTGCCTGCGAGGAATTTTTTTGAGAGACATTGGTCCCGATGGTTCTCTCTACTATCGTTTCATCAGTTTTCTGATAATACTTGCTGATACTTGATGTTTTATTATTTTGTATAATATATGTGTATCTTCTCTATATTTCTTCTAATGTCACTAATGAAATATGGAAGTATCATAAACTGAATTTCCATCACATGCAATCGATCTTACAAATCGATAAAAGTACTTTGTACCGATTATCGAAAATTCTTTTTTGTTAACACTGGCTCTTCAATTTCATAGAATGTAATAATATCGATTAAATTAACTCAGAGTTTTAACAGTTTGTTCTTTTCATGTATATTTTATATATCTATCTGTAAATATCTCCTATCAATTTTTAAATACGTTACAAATGAAGATAAACGTTGTTCAATAGAAATGATACTCCTCTTGTATCTTCGATAAAGATGCATATGAGCATCGCAAACGTGTACACATCTCGCCGTTCTTTACATCTCTTTGCAACAAATTCACTAGCGGGACAGTGATACCTGAATATGTGTGTAATACTTTTGTGTACATAATAAAATCTGTGGACGTAAAACCGACGATAAGTGTATTATAGTTTCTATGCATAACTAATAATTTTTTTTACCTATAACGGTTGAAGCTGGATCTTTAATGCTTAAATAATTCAATGTGAATTATATATATATATATATATAATTCACATTGAATTATTTAAGCATTAAAGATCCAGCTTCAACCGTTATAGGTAAAAAAAATTATTAGTTATGCATAGAAACTATAATACACTTATCGTCGGTTTTACGTCCACAGATTTTATTATGTACACAAAAGTATTACACACATATTCAGGTATCACTGTCCCGCTAGTGAATTTGTTGCAAAGAGATGTAAAGAACGGCGAGATGTGTACACGTTTGCGATGCTCATATGCATCTTTATCGAAGATACAAGAGGAGTATCATTTCTATTGAACAACGTTTATCTTCATTTGTAACGTATTTAAAAATTGATAGGAGATATTTACAGATAGATATATAAAATATACATGAAAAGAACAAACTGTTAAAACTCTGAGTTAATTTAATCGATATTATTACATTCTATGAAATTGAAGAGCCAGTGTTAACAAAAAAGAATTTTCGATAATCGGTACAAAGTACTTTTATCGATTTGTAAGATCGATTGCATGTGATGGAAATTCAGTTTATGATACTTCCATATTTCATTAGTGACATTAGAAGAAATATAGAGAAGATACACATATATTATACAAAATAATAAAACATCAAGTATCAGCAAGTATTATCAGAAAACTGATGAAACGATAGTAGAGAGAACCATCGGGACCAATGTCTCTCAAAAAAATTCCTCGCAGGCAGAAATTTTTATCGAAGAAGATGACAGAAATAGAAAAGACACAGAGAAAAAGATCGTCGGATTTCAAGAATCTGTCACATTAACGGCAAGAGACGATCATGCAAAATGAAGTAATGACTCGACGTGAAAGTCGGAAGAGAGGATAAAAAAAGGTGCGCAGCAGTGGTACAGGATTTAGTTCAGAATTCTCTTACCGCGGCCGTCATTTCGAAGGCCGTTCTGATATCCTTTGGTCGTCGTGGAAAAC
>NW_017295338.1:0-1885 GCF_001594075.2 Trachymyrmex cornetzi
AAAAAATATCAATCATAAGATAGAAAAATCGATTATAAAGAACAAGACAAGAAGAGAACAAATGTGAGATTATACTTTTCACATTAAATATTGTTAATAACGAAGAACAAAATGACTACTCACCGTGATTGCAACGAATAATAAATTAACTTAACATGACAAGATTGTATGTATGCAATCAGTAGTCGTTGTTACATATTCTATCGAATAAAATACTATACATCTAAAATATGAATTAATTAAAATATGATTTATGTAAAATACGGCTCATCTAAAAGCGCAGTATCTTCATTAGAATTAATCCTACTCTTTCAAGATTTGATGCGAATCATCTATGAAATTTATCTTGTAAAGTGATTTTGTTCGGTATGAGGAATTGCCACATAATTCTAATCAAACGTATGAATAAATTCCTTACGATTTTTATATAAATTTTGTAAATATCATTATTATTACAATTGCGACGCGTTATACATAAACTAGACAAAGACAATTAAAACAAAGTTTTGAATATAGAAAAAATTAAACAAGAATACAAACAATCAAAGCATTCAGTTATTACAAATCATATGCTAGAATTTGATCAAACATTTAATTGGTAGGTAAATGTAATAATTCCTGATACTGAACAAAAAAAGATTAATTTCAGAAATTCATATTAAAGCTAAGAAAATGAGATTAATTTTAATGAAGATATTACACATTTAGAAGATCGTATTTTAATATACTCAATGCAATAACAACAATTATTGTTGTTTCTATACATAAAGTCATGTCGTGTTTGGTCTTTATTATTTGTTACAGTCAGACTGGAATATCATGAGGTACATTTACCGCGCATCGCGTAACCAATCAGAGAAGCTATCCGCTATTTTAATTTCGCATTTTACTGATCACTGATTGGTTCCGCGGTTATGCCATACGCGGTAAATGTACCTCATGGAACTCCAGCCTCACCGTGAGCAGTCACTTTGTTCTTAGCTGTTGACTACATTTAATATGAAAATTATAATACGTCTCAATAAATTTCTGTAAGTTTATTCTCTCTTTTACTCTTAAGTTCTTTATAATCAATAATAAAAAAGAATTTTGTAATTATTTTATAGTGATATTTTTTTTATCTTTCTCAGTGTTACAGTTTAATTAACGAAAAAGCTTGATTTTTTTTACAATTAAGATCATTACGTTTTTTATTGAATAGGAGATATCAAGAGAGCAACCGAAAACTTCGGTGAATTCGATACACTGCGGATCGATATATATGTAACATCAGATGAACATAGATAATTATTGTGATCATATGGACTCCATTAACACTTTATTTTTGTGATATTTATTTTTTATCTTGTTTTAATTCGATTTGCTTTTTTGTATTTATATACGATTAATGAAAACTTCTGTAAAGTCAAAACTAGTTTTACTCGAAAATTTAATGTATCCAACATATAAATTTAATTTCTTTCAACAACCTATATTATAAATTCATTTGTTTTTTTATTAGTTAATATTGTAAACAAATAAACTATAAATATAAAAATTGCTTTCATTACATTAAAAATTTTTATATTTGAATTTTTTGTATTACTTACTATTTGATAAATTTGAAAATAATACATTATCCTCTTGAGTAGATAATTTATATTGTATTTCTTCTGAAGATGTAAGTATTTCTTGTCCATTTTTTTCTTTATTTGTTGATGCAATTTTTGAAACAGTATATTTCGGTACATTAAGTAATCTATTTTCAATAAGTATACATTTTGGTTTTATTTTTTTTGAATTACTATTATAATCATACGAATCCAAACATGTAGTGGTTTTCTCATTATACATGTCTTTGGAATCAGAATATAAAATATCTTCAACGCTTTTAATCACCTTAATT
>NW_017295339.1:0-1888 GCF_001594075.2 Trachymyrmex cornetzi
GGCGTACGCGTCAGGCAAGTGAGACCAGCGCGGCGTTTTGCGAGAAATGTGAAACAAGTGAATTGTGTGTATCAGATGAGAGATACCTAGGCGAAGCTCGGCGAAATAGATGTACCAGAAAGATAATGTGCTACGACCAATAAAGTTATGTTAAGTTTCCTGCAATCATCACTGTTGAATCATTACAAAACCTTCCCTGCGTATACAACAAATTAGAGCGGAGCAAATTGACGGCAGACTGCAACGAGATAACGAGGGGAAACACCCAGCTATTGGCACGGATACCTTCTCCTTTGGAGGTTAAAAGAAGTGGCGACCGGGACGAATACAAGACAGAGGACCGATTGGTAAGAGTAACGATTAAGGTTCGGTCACAGAAGAGAGCGGCGTGTGCAACATAGAGGAGGCCAGGAAACTGGTGCACACAGCCTGCAATCACGCGGATCAAGTAAAAAAGGTCTGCGGACGTAGGACGGAGTGGGTGGTAGCTATCGCCGCGCTTCACGAAATGGATACCGTGACAGGATGTCGAAGAAGGCCAAGCTGCCAGCCCAAACTCTTCGAAATGGCGACCGTGACAGGACGTCATTAACAAGGTAAAGCTACCGCCCAACTCTTCGAATTGGCGACCGTGACAGGATTTGTGTGTGTGTGACTGTTGCGAAGTAAAGAAAGGACAGGACTTGTGCGTGTATGACTGTTGCAAAGTGGAGAAGTGACGGACTGTGACAAAAAGGATTGCAGTGACAAAAGGATTGCAGTGAATAAAGGATTGCAGTGATAAAAGGATTACAGTGGCGTAACAAGAACGCAAAAAGGGAGAATTACGCAAGGAGAACGGTCAGAAGGAAGGAAGGAAGTCCAGGATCAAAGGATGATAAGGTCGATTACATACAAATTCTACAACAGCGAAGTAGTAAGTGGTAGAATCAAGTTACACATATATACGGTCATATTGTATTTTGAGGGAATTGTAATAACTCAAGCAAGAATACGTGAGGAAATAACGTTAGGGCACAAGGACCAATTTCAAGAATAAAAGAAAAGAAGAAAGAAGTACGTAGCACGAGCAATTGAGTGGACAGGGGTGAAAGTAGTAACCTTTGCCACGCACCAGATAGACAGCGAAACAAAGAAATCACGTGAACCGTTTAGAATAGTCGAGTGATATTTCAAGAAGTAGTAAACAAGGTCGCGAGGTAGCGATAAAGTAATATTAAATTTTGGAAGCAAGGGCACGACGACGCGAGAATCATAAGCCGAAAACAAGTTTTTTCTTTTTTTTTCTTGTTTTTCCTTGTACCTTTCGCGTTCACAGGATCACACGTGAGCTGCGTGAGCGAGAAATCACGTATGCGAGCGTAAACAAAGCGATTCCAAAACGCGTAAACAAGGTCAAAACGAAATAATAAGGTCGAATTGAACAATAGAAGCAACGAGTAAAGTCAAATCCGAGTATAGGGATAATAATAAATATAATAGAGAATTAAAATTGAATAAATTTAGCATCGCGAATTATAGAAGAGATTTTAGAGGTTTTGCAAACGAGAATAAAAGATTAGTTAGAGATAGAATGACTAGCGTGCAACATACGCCGAAGAAGAAAAAAGGAGAAATGAGGAGCCGAAAGGTGCGAGAGGTCGCATCCGATCCGAATATAGTTAGGCAGATAGGTCAAGAGACCGAAGGATTGGTAGAAATGGGTGACGCGAGGAAAAGCGCATCCGAGTCGTCAGTGGAGCGACGAGAAAACAACCGTCGAGCGATGGAAAAGGAAGGAGTAAATCTGAGTGTAACGAGCGTCAACGAGGCATTGGCAGCCGTTATGTCGAGAATCGACGAATTCGAAAGAATAATTAGCGTAAGCGAGAAACGCGTAGCTGAAGAG
>NW_017295340.1:0-1894 GCF_001594075.2 Trachymyrmex cornetzi
TTCGTCGATCGTCGTCGACGGACGTCTGCGAGTAGGGCCTAACCCCACACTCGTGTTCGATAAGGTCTTCGTCGGCGGCTCTAGTCATGGGACTTTGAAAAGCTACGAGTTGACGTGTCTCGGTTAAAGCATTGGTACGAACACTACGAATTCGCGCTGCACTGAAACGCTGAAGCGCTTAAGCGTAAGCCGTGATGTGATTGCATGCTAATGTGTTGGTACTCACCCATCGCGGAATTACATAATGTATATGCATGAGTCACGATTTGTCACACGGCGTCAACTGTGCGTCAAGAAGGGGGAGGGGACGAACGTGACGTGCAAATGTCAAAGTCATACGGCGCAACCAGGCGTAACCAGTAACATCACCTCGTCGTTATATGATAAATAAAAATCGTCAACTCGTTTCCTCTCTCCAAAAACTAGCTTCCGCATCATTCGCATCGTTTGCACTCGTAATTAACATCGAGATCTATTGGCTTAATACGTTTATATCCCGTTAGAAATTGATTATTGTCTCTTTCCACGTTGATTGTGCGATGCGCTGCCATTAGAAATTATAGGTCTCTCGAATAGTACGTTCGATTTTCAACTTGTAAAATATTGACATTGTCTTTGTATATTTATTGTATTAGCTTATCATATTATTGTGCTAATAATTGTGTTCGTACCCACAGTCGTAGAGTCTTTTAGTGTTAAACAACTTGATAATCGTAAAAATGTACTTCAATAATGCTCCTCCCTGTAGATTGTCCTGTATGTAATGTAGACTCAAATAACAAGAATAATTCAAGTTACAAGTAACAATGTGTGTGCTTTTTAAAATTAATTGTATCCGAATCAAATCTTGTAAGATTATTTGTGTGAATTATGTTTTTGTAAATCTTGCAGGAAATTCCAAGGAACTTTCTAGAATGAACAAAGAATATTCTTTTTGAATGTTGTCAAAGTCATTGTAAGCAATGATACAAACAAGACTTCTCGCATCTGTGGGTGACATTTCTTAGCTATTAAAACATTTGTATGTCTTTTTATATTAAATTCAACGATTATTTATTTGCATTTTGGCATTGAGAAATGCCAGCGCCATCCCCGACCCTCTCTAGCTTGCCAGAAATACCTATGTGTGAGAAAACGGAAGTTAATGATACCGATTCTCTGCCCCCTTGGGCCAAAATCACACTTACATCTGCAGAAGCTGAAATCGAAAAGCTGATCTCACGAAATGAGTTGAAAGACGCAGAGGTAACTTACTTCTGTCAAGTAGAACCAATTCTTCAAGATGGGCCACAGTGAGTATTATTTTAATGTATTTAGTGAGTCTTATCAGAAATACTAATGTAATTCTTCTATGTTGAAAGTGAAAAAAGAATGTAATTTTTTTTTTATTTGCAATTGTATCAATTCTATTTCATAATTGTAATACATTTAGTTTACATTTAATTAATATTCTTGTACTTTTCGAAATTGTAAAGTATTAAATTAGTATTAAATTAATAATTGTTAAGTATTAAATGCTTTGTAGGTGTGGTTTAGTGGCGCTTTCCATGGCATCGCAAGAATACACAAAACCAGTTTCTGTGAATCAACTTCTCGCTGAAGCTCGTGTTCGAGGGTTTACACAGCATGGAGAAGTATACAGTGTCGATTTCATGGGGACATTGGCTGCGGAATATTTACCTGATCATAAACCAGATATTTTAGTAGATTTACAACAGTGTCCAGACACGTTAACTCATGCTTTAGCACATGGAGCAATGGTGCTAATACCATATGATTCTGACTTCAATCATGCTCCATGTTTAAAAAAAGGTCATAAAGCGCATTGGGCATTGCTTGTGGGTCTAATCTCTTCCAGGTATAATTTATAGTTGAGGCACTTTATGATGTATTC
>NW_017295341.1:0-1897 GCF_001594075.2 Trachymyrmex cornetzi
ACATTTCAAAATACACATAAGAAAGTTATAAAACAATCAAAAAAATATTCGGAGATTCAGAAAGCACACTCCGAAGAGCTTGGAAATCTCTTTAGGGGATTTGCCTATTTGATTTATATACACCAATTCTTATAGGACTCCTGAATGTTTTCTTCTTACTAGAGGCGAATCCATCTCGTGGCGAGGCTGTATATGAAAATGACAGATCTTGCTCGGTTTCTGTTGCCAATCTGCCGTCAAGTTATGTTAGTAGACTCTGTTCGGTTTCTGTTACCAATTTGCTGGCATAGCATGTCATCAAGCTTTGTCATATTTTTGACAGCAGTTTGTTGACATTGTCTGATAGTACAAACTCTGTATACGATTTGCTGCCTTTCTGCAATCAGAAATTGGTAGCAGACTCTGCTCAAAATCTGTCTCTTCAGATTTAGCTATCTGGATATATTATTGTTATTATTATTATTATTATTGTTGTTGTTGTTGTTATTATAGATATTATTGTTATACTTTATTTTATTTTTACGAAAAAAAATATCCATATGTTCTAATTGTATATTAGAAGGCCATATTTTAGCGTCCATATACATTTACAGCGATATAAGCCACAACACGAGCGAAGTGTTATTAGAGGTATTCGATCATGTCAACAAAAGTCAAAGATTCTTGGGGCTAGGAATCGTAGGCGTCGAGGAACTTGTCATGAATCCGAGTCAACGGCAAATTATACCTCTTCAGGCACGGCCATACGAGCAAGATGACATTACAGGCACTCTCACGGTGGAGGTAACTCTGATTAACGCGTTTTGATTAATTTTTATTCTACATGATATCAAACGCGACGCGATATACATTCCCGTAATAAAATACTTCTCTTGGAAATTATTTCAATAAGTTCTGAAAAGATCTTTTTTTTTCTGTCAAATGTTCATGCTCATTAAATTGCCATGAATAACTTGAGATATTCCAAATATCTTTAAAGAAATTTGACTTTTAATATATAGTTTATAATTTACCACTGATTTCTTGCTTTCGTGCTGTTATATATTCTGCAGTTTCTGTTCATCGAGGGTGCGGAGGTACCACAAATTGGGACCAAGCCTTATAAGGTCAAGGAAACGATAAAGCCAGTCTCGCCGAGCCGATCCTACAGTCAAAATGTCATCAGCAGCAATAGTCTGAACTACAACAATGGTAACAGTACACTTATCTTGTACGACTCTGCCGCACAGTCGGAAGGGGGTAATTACCGATTACTTATCAAGCGTTGATGTGTGTGTATATTAATTCGATTGATTTTTCTTTCTTTTTATTAGTATATTAGTGACTTATTGATCTGTCCTCATAAAAAAGGCAACCTAATGTTTCTCGTGATTAGAATCGGTTTGTGAACTCCCCTACAGTATGTAACGCATTTGTTTAAATTATACATCATTCATCGCACGTCGATACCATTTCTCCAATTCGTTTCTTTGATTCGAACATAATTGGCATAAGATTAATTAGTATACAAAGCATCATCCGAATCAACTATTAAAAAAATTATTTATTTGTATAAGTTCTTTAAATATACATATAGACATACAGAGAGTCTAAAGTTTTATATATACGTACTTATATTGTTTTAGTTTGTCCATATTATTTTTCAAGTTTTCAGTTGCTTACATTTCTACAACAATAATATCTAATTTTTATTAAGAAAGATTAATTAAAGCTTAAAAATTGATAAATTGTTGAACAAATTGATAAGTACGATGCAGAGAGAGGAGTTTGGAGCATTCTGTACAAGTCAGATTGTGATGAAAATGTTAGTTTAAAAATCAACGCTTTTATAGAAAGAGAGAGAGAGAGAGAGAGAGAGAGAGGGAGAGAGAGAGAGAGAGAGAGAGAGAGAGAGAGA
>NW_017295343.1:0-1904 GCF_001594075.2 Trachymyrmex cornetzi
ATCATATTTTTCACGCCTATATCTCGTTTTCCTATCATCTTCTTCATTCCCGCAGTTCCTTTTTAATCTGTCATATCTATATCGACTATCATATTTATAATTATCATACTTTGCTTCTCTATATGTTCTACTGGATTTTTCACGTAAACGATGACTGCTCGAACTCTCGTAATCACTCCTGCTTCTAGAGTAGCTTCTTCTTCTTGGCGGACTATACCTGTGCCCATTTTTCCTGTAATCACTGTCAAATCTTTCTGAGACACGAGTTGTGTGTGAAGCTGAAGTCCGAAAATTTCGTAAACTATGGGCGTGACTATTTTTGATGTACGAACTGTCATGATCTTTTGCTGATTTACTTCTAGTCTCGCTTCTCCGTCCGTTTGTACAACTTCGATTCTCTTTGGTGTCTCGATATTCTGAAGCAGCTCTACGTTCATCGCATACTGAAACTTCTTCTTTTTTAAAAGAATGCACTACATCCAATTGATCTTCAAATTTGAGATTATCTTTCATATCATATTGCGTAAAATTGTCTGTTAGATCATACTGCGTAAGATAATTGTAATTTGTTTCTTTGGTTATGGTTTCCTCTTCATTTTTTTCAATTTTTATACGCTTGTGTCTACTTGTATTGTCTTCTTCATTCGTCCTTTTCATCAAATTCTTTCTGTACGAAGGTTCTGTAACAAGATTACTTTCTGATGTAATTACAATTTTCAAACTAACAAGTTTATTACTCAACTGTCTCTAAATAAAGTCTATATATGATTAAGATATTTTACATATATTCTAAAATTCTTAGATTAAGATATTTTAGGATAAGATATTCCAAACTTCTTATACATTTTCTTCAAGATACAGATAAATAGTAACAAATATTTAATACGCACGATATAAATTTTAATATAAATGTTCACTTAATAGTGTTTAATATAAAGATATAAAAAAATTCTTCTATTAGATAGAAAAATATATAGAAATTAAAAACTGTTTTATGATTCTATGTAAGCTTACGTGATACATATAATAATTATATAAAAAGTAAATATATCTTTAATCTACCTGAACTAGAACATCGTCCGATATTAGAGTCATTGTCGTTGTTATTCATACCAAATGGAGATCCAGCCTTCTTATCATTTTCAATAATATTTTCCTTAGAAATATCCTTTGTTTTAATATTTGCAGCAAGCAAATTTATTAATTCTGTCTGATTTTCCTCTTCTTTTTTATCTTCTATAATTCTCTTATACAATCTTTCCCCAAATACGGTAGGCATCCGATGAACTTTGTTCTGTGGTTTTTTACTTTTATATTCGTCGTGACAGAATTGAATTTGATAAGATTCAGTTTCTTCGGTTTCACTTTCTTGTAAATGTATAGAGGAAGTATCTTCATACTTCTTAGTTATATTATGTCGATATGGTAACTTATGAATAGAAAAATCTCGAGATTTATAGTTGTGGCTCCTTCTGAAGGTTATATCGTCCAATCTGTAAACGTTTTTGGTAATGTTAGAAACAGATTTGTCAATATAATAGTTTATATAATTCATACCGTTTTCTCAGATCATCTATTGTCTTGTCCTTCCGTATAATTTCAGCTCTTGCAGTTTTGAGTAAGGAAGACAAATTGTTCTCTAAGTTAGCGTTATGTCTCTGAAGATTTTCGTTTTTGCTTATGAGTGAACTAAGCTCTTCCTTTAATTCCTTGCAGTTACAATCATGGTTCTTAACAATTTAAAAACATCAACTTATTACTTGATAGATTATATCAGTATACTTCATATAAAACTATTTTTTTATAAATGATTATTGTTGCATACACATAAAACAATGATAACGATAATAACAGTAGTTTTTAATATTCTTACGCAATACACACACGCGCGCGCGCGCGCGCGC
>NW_017295344.1:0-1908 GCF_001594075.2 Trachymyrmex cornetzi
ACTGTGTTCTTTGGAGTACTGCTGGAACGACCATTCGTTGAATAAACGACTGGTAAAAGTGCTATACTAACATTAACTCGCGTGGAAGTAAACTTTCATATTGCCGATTCTCACGCGTTAAAATTTCGGTATATACTTCTGGTTACGTGAGTTTGTAAGTACTTGTATTGTAAGCTCTCTTTTATATGCTTTATTATACAAATCTCTAAGAAACACCTGATTCTTATAACTCACATACTTTAATGTGAAATATAAAGCTGTAACACGCTTCATCAAAAATACTGAACATAGCAAGTACATCTAATTGTAGATCATTATTTTTTTGCAATATTTTTTGTTAAAATTTCATAAAACAATCCATGTTACAATTAAACCCAGACATGAGTATAGAAGTCACAAGTATATTTTATATGTTAATAAAAAACCATGACGTAAGAGAGGCGATTAAAGATTTTTATCTTAAATAGAAATTTCACTATTAACCCATGTGATCATTTTAAATACAAAAAGGTCGTGATCATTATAATTTCTATGTCTCGTCGATGTCAAGCAAAATTGTTCGACCGATATGGTGCTGCGTGGTACACTAATAACTGTGAAATTAAGATAACGCTACATGAAGGAATGAAGGTCGCTCATGCTGGTAACCAACCGGTGTTCAAAAGATTAAGTGTAATACGCGGCAGGAGTTCAAGAACTAGCGGCAGATGTCTTGGCACTAATATCTTGTTCTTAACAAAAAATAAAGAA
Source organism: Trachymyrmex cornetzi (assembly GCF_001594075.2). Taxonomy (NCBI): domain Eukaryota; kingdom Metazoa; phylum Arthropoda; class Insecta; order Hymenoptera; family Formicidae; genus Trachymyrmex; species Trachymyrmex cornetzi. Next base: position 751 of record NW_017295344.1, read on the forward strand.
CCAATCATGCCACTATCTATGATCTACGCATAATATCCCGTCGGGATATGCGAGAGAGAAGAATTTTTGTCCGTCACTTGGTATGTTTATTAGGTCCGACGTTGCTTGCGCGAATGACAGAACATCACCTTAATCTGACGCGACGATACAGGCGATTGGGACAAGATTTTAAACCGTGAAACGTGTTGCGAGGATTTATTAGCTTAACAGGTGGAGTCATATTTAATTAAGAAAGACGCACACACAATGATACTGAATCGAATTAGTTTCGATTGATATACTAGTGTTGGTGTTTGTTTTATATTTTAAGTGTAAAATATCGTTCAATATAGAAAAGATGAGAAAAAAATATGAATATCAGAAAAATTCTACTTTTAAGGAATATTAAAAAAGTAAAATATCAAAATATTATTAAATATAAATCCATGGCATTTTCGATTGAACAAGAATTGAAATTCGAGTCGCAGTGCTGTTTATGATTTTTATAAGCTTTTTTTTTAAAGAGAATTATCATATAAACATCTTACTTGAAAACCATAATTTGTCAAAAATTATTTTTGTAACAAGTTACAAACTAAGTACATTAATTCGAGAAAATTTTAAATTTTATAATATAATCAATGTGCAAAAAGGGAGAGATTATATACAAATAAATAAATCAAAATAATAATATCAATATATATTTTTATCAATTTTTTGATTGATTCGATTATTCTTGAAGAAATTCTATTTTAAAATCTGTGATTGACATCAATATACCTAAATATTAAATATGTCCTTTTTAATGTCGATTTAGTTTTTTATGAATATTAAATTTGTTGATTTAAATATTAGCACAATTATTTTTAGTAACAAAATGTACTATCTGAAGAAAAGAGTGATTTTAAAACTTCAAATATATTCAGGGTTGCCTCAGAAAATGAATTTTAAAATTCCCTGATTTTTCTAGGTTTTCCAGATGAAAATAGAAAATTTTTCATGAGTAATATAAAATATGTAACTTTCAATATTTAGACTCAAGAATTGTAGGAAAGTTAGTCTATATTACTAAAAATAACGCAAAAAAAGCTTAGTAGCATAATACAATTTTGGGTGCAAATTCAAACCACAGCATAAAATAAATTAGTTTTGAAAAAAAAGAATGCAGTTATGACGAAA
>NW_017295345.1:0-1914 GCF_001594075.2 Trachymyrmex cornetzi
CTAAGACACAACTTTTCTAGCTAACCGTTAGCTAGAAATGAGGTTCAATTTCTACTCGGGTTAATTCATTTTTTTTTAAAGTAACGATTATCTTTAACTGATAATATTTTCTTGATAATAATGTTAAATATACTTATTACAAATTTGAGAAAAATTAGTTATTATTATCTACTCAAAACACAAATTTATTTTTCTTTATAGAATATTATAAAATTTATCGAATAAGCGACTTTAAATAATAAGCAAATTGAATTTTTAATTTAATAATCTTGATTGTGGAGAGTATTAGATTTATTAGGATTCAGAATATACACATTTTGAATAAATTTGATACTTGTAATGGACTAATGATAGATTGGCGGATATATAAATTTTTTAAATACTTAAAACAAATATTTATTATTAAAGTATATTTTTCTATGTGCATGCTTTGTAAAATTGTGCGATTAAAAGTTATGCTTGTACATAGTATACAATAAAATATATTTCAAGATATTGTTCAATTAACACATTCAGTAAACACATAATGTAACATTATCTTCTGTTTCTAGAATCATCATTCGATAATGAGGCACAAGAATCTTCATCAGATGAATCTGTAAACCAAAAAAATAGAAGATCACGAAGTTCTTTCAACCAACAGATTACTGATATAAGTTCTCAAGGTTTAATTAATGCAATATATTAATGATACACACATAAGCGCGTGCATGCATGTTTGTGTGTGTTCTTCTCAATTTATTTTTATAATATTTGAGTAAAAAATATATTAAAATATTTAATTTTAGGAGAACTCGCAATTGCGTCACAACAACGAACACAATCAACATTAAAACCTCTTTGTAGTACTGCAACGTCTTCAAATGTTCATATAAAATGTTAAAAATTATTCTCTTGATTTGTATTATTTTAACAGTAAACGTTTAAATAGTTTTGTAAAAATTTTATGCTTCTAATTTTACTTATTTTTAATTTCTAGACTTAAAGAGCATATTATCATGTGTACAAGGAATGAAGCATGATCAAGAAATCCTAAAAAATGATTTACGGTTGCTGAAAGAACAATTCGACTACTTTTTAATGAATAAAATGGATCCAAATGAGACTGTCTCTACACATTGGATTAAAGCAAATAATATTCACTGGCCTCTTAAAACAAAGGAAGATTATGACAATCTAAATAAATTATTATGCAACGAAAACATTCGCATTGATTTTGTATGTCATTTAAATTGTCAATTAAACGAAACATAATTATATAACATTTCTATAAGTTAATAAAGTTTTTATGTAACTCGTATTTAAAAAAAATTGTTTCAGGTTTCAACAATAGGATTTATTATAAATACGAGAACCGCATTATCTAAAAATTTACTTTTCGTGATTCGCAAATTTATACACAAAGATCTTGCAACAAAATTTACATGTGTGAAAAATGTCAAGAATAAATTTACAATGAAGCCGTCATTATTTTATGACTGCATAGTCGGTTAGTTATATATCAAATATATTAATGTAACATACATTTTGTGAATATTAATACTTATAGTTTTTATAATTTTAGAGGCGTTCTTTGCAAAACGCCGTGATATACAAGAACCTTTTTCAGAAAAAATATTGGAAAAATTAATAGGTGCGATACTAACGAACTCTAAAGATTGGGGAACGAAAAGACGATTTGAAAAGACGATTGTGACATTAGATGCTGTAACAGAAGAAAAGGAGATCGAAGAAGATAAAGAAAATGTAGACAATCAATAATTTAAAAGAAAGACGCGTGATATTTTCAGTAAATTATATTTCAAATAATTATATTTCAATATTAAACACAACAACGAGCCAATGAGAGTATAATCGCGGTAATTCTTGCGAAAGATATATTTGTTACATATTAATAAAAATCATTTTACAAAC
>NW_017295346.1:0-1917 GCF_001594075.2 Trachymyrmex cornetzi
TTGTGTTTTACTTTTTAATTTGGTAGATAAAATTTAACTTGGTAAAGCATACGCCACGAAAATAAATAGCTGCCGACAATCGCTTTTTATATATTGCGATCGTTCGAGTACATATAAAAGGAAATAAAAACGCGAAAGCGCAAAAAAGAAGGTGTGCGCACAGTGCTGGGTGATTAAACGCAAGTTTTATCGACAGATCTGATATCTGGAAGTGAGATGCGTAACGTCGAAATTAAATCCGTAGCGTACAAGCGAAGTGAGGCAAGCCGTGTGCAAATCGAACGCGATACGAGAGTAGTTTGCAATCCGCAAAGTTGTAAAACATGCGCACCGATCGGATCGGTGGAAATGTGCAAGAACGTCGGGATCTGTAATATCAAACACAAAGTAACATCGAGAACGCGCAAATTGTTCGAGTTCATGTAACGAGATAATCGCGAACTATTCGTAATCGATGAAGGAGCGAGGACTCAAGATATATATGTCAAAACGATTTGGAGCAACGGAAACAACGCGCCAGAATAGCACGAGTTAGAAATTCGAGGCTTAATCCACGTTATTATCGATAATTCTGCCCACACCCACCATCGCCAATTGGAGTTAATCCAATCGCGGCATTAATCTCGTCCTTTGAACCGCAGAACCAAAATTTTTCATCGCCCATTGAATTTGCGAGGAGCATAAACGCGGTACGATAATTGACGTTTCATTAATAGTGTAACAGTTGGCCGAGGACTTAAACGTAACGCTTCATTAAAATTTCATCCCATTCTCGTACCGCATGTCCGTAGATTAACAATTGACGAACCGACGATGATGAGCTCAAGGAGTTCTAAGTTAACGAAATTAAATTCAATTTATTGTTAATTAATTTTACACTTAGGGACTTTATTGAAGAAATGTACGATGTAAATTTAATATTTTATTTTATATTCTGTAGCAGTATTTATGGGTCATTTGATCCATATGAGAATGCAGTGTAATTTTTAGGAAAAATTCTAATATAATTATGTAAAGAATTAATAATGATATAATAAAAAAATTTATTATCCAGATAAAGAAACTTAAATTATAAATACGTAAAAAAAATTATGAAAATTATATTATTTTAAATAATTATATTAAAATTGTAAAAAGGTATAAGTAATAAAAGTAACAATAACTGATAATGTATCAATATTTTATAATATTATAATCCACTTTGAAATTCGTAGATATGAAGTTCTGAGAGAAAAACGTTTATTTTTACTAACCTGGCGCTGATTTCTATTGCAATATCTTGATATTACCTAATAATTTCTACCTGATAATATTTTATTCTTGAAAAATTATATTTAACGACTCTCGTTTCATTTGTTTAAAATATTTATTTATATAATGAGACAGCACATTAATTGTAACTGGCATGAATTTCTCCAATTTTTCCGAGACGAGACGATACGAGAAAAAACATATGATAGTCGCGGAAATGTTTTTAAATGAGATGAGAAGTTTTGAGACAATATTCCGAGATTTTCGCATCGAAATGCATCACTGATCATATTGCTATGGTTTTTAAACATATTTTCAACTTGTAAAATAGTGTACGCGAAATATTGTTAATCCATCTTCGAAAAACAAGATGGTTACTGATTAATTAATCGAAATTTTCCTCGATGTCTTGAAGTCACCCTACTAACATCACCATGTCCACGAACTTCATTCCCTTCTCTCTCCATAAGCGATCGATATTCCCTTAATTATACCCACAGACTGAGAGGATGAGTAACAACAATCTAAGCCGGATGGCTTGTCCGGTAGCGTGTTATTAACCGCGTTGTCCTGCTGCCCTAATTAACATTGCATAGAATAGCAAGGATAGGTATCAAGTAGACAACTGTGTTCCTTGAAACAGTTTTCCCGATAGTTTCCGCGTTC
>NW_017295347.1:0-1925 GCF_001594075.2 Trachymyrmex cornetzi
ATTTTTCTAGATTTTTTGAAAGCCTAGACGATAAAAAATTTGTTCTGAACAAAAAGACTCAGTGTGTCTACAAAAATATCTATGCTTACGAGAGGATAATTTTGTTTTGCCCATCGAAGTAATTATATAGAATGTTAAACTAGTGGCTAGAACGTTGAAAACTTTTTGCAGTTCGTGCTTCGCTACATAATTGGGTTGGCTAAAAAGTCTTCTCGCTTTTTACTTGTACTGATTTCGACACTCGATTTAGATATTCTAAATTCTACTGCGATAGGTATTTTAAGTGGTGCGGTGCAGATTATTTTCGATCAAGGTCTCGATTCGCTCATCATCCACTGTACTTGGTCTACCAGAGCGTGGCTCGTCTTCAACGGTGAAATTCTCACCACAGAACTTTCCAAACCAAAATTGGCACATGCGATGATTCACACTATCCTCTCATTGCACGCGTCTTTTTTCGGGTTTTGCACTGGTTTTACTTTTATGGTAGTAATATAGTATAATGTGGCGAAAACGTGTCTTTTGATCTTCCATTTTTAACATCTTCCAGTTTTCCTTTATAACAAACTTTTAAACTCTATCGATCTCGATACTTTTTTATTATAAGGCAAAATTGTTTTCAAATATGTATCTAGTTAAATTTTATAATACTTCGACAAAACTGTTTTTTCCGTAAAATAACCAGGTTAGGTAAACGTCGCTCCTAATTAGAATTATCGGGAATAAGAAAAACCGGAGACGCGAAATTTGCACAAAGTACACGATTTTTCCATCGCGCATGATATTTATATCTGGTTGCTGTGCGGAGCTTCGTAAAAATATAAATGGCATATATTATTCCCTGTAGTCCATTCGCGACTACAAACGCAGAATATTTCCGAGCGTCGCGTTTTACAATAAAATCCAGATCGAAGCCGGACATCTTCGGAGAACTTGACGAATAATACATGCGACCTGCTCGCATACATCAATGTTTCCAATCTTTCCGATGTGAATTAGCCCGATGTGAATGTCAAAAATACGACCGCCTACGTACAACACTATTAATATAGGAAGTATGTCAAACAGCGATGTATGAATTATTTAACCCAGGAATTTTATTTTAGGAATTATTTCTATATTGATATATTTCTTCTCTCTAAAAGTTTGATCGAAGAATATGACTACTAATACCCATTGGGCATATCTGTAAAAATAGTTTGAAAGTATTTCAGGACGTCCCTCGTGACATTACTGTCGAGCTTTTTATCGGTTCTGTCAAACGTACATATATCACTTACGTTTCTACAAGTGCACGTCGTCGGCAAATAAAGCAAATATATATATAGGAATAACTCCCTGCGTCTTTATTCTACAAAGCAAGCTTTACTTCATCCAATGTCAAGCTCGCTCCGGCATTCTCTTTGCGCGAAAGACATACGTGAAATATTACGTGCGAGAAATGTCGCAACGTACGTAAATATACGTCGCGTAAAGTTTTCGCGTATCGAATCGCGAAGTGTGCGCGAAATCGTGCGTTCCTCACGTTGCGGACGCGTTAAAAACGCATTGTCAGCGATCTCAGTTGAGCGCGGAATATCGCGCGACACAAATAGCCTCCGGTGGGAGCAATTTTCGTCGTGGCCGAAACGCGATTAGACGCAACGCGCGCGGTTAATCTACCGGAATCGCGCGGAAAAACTCATAAATTCCTCCTATTATTAATCTTCCAATTAGCCCTATAAATGCGCGACATGCCCCGGCAAATGTATTCCGCCCGCGTTTTGCGTTACGACGTTATCGGATAGCGTTGTAACTTGCATTCGTGTTGGCTCGGAAGCTTACGCTAGCGGCGAAAATGATACGATACTGTGCATGGCGGCACGTGCTCGCGATTGCCGGCATATGAAAGAGAAAGAGAAGCAGAGAGAGAGAGAGAGAGAGAG
>NW_017295348.1:0-1928 GCF_001594075.2 Trachymyrmex cornetzi
GTTGTCCAGTAACGATACCTAATGATCCAGTCATGGATGCTATGGATGCCGCAACTCCAAACTTGGATCTTGAAGTATGGTATCCATATGACAGTACCGCTGAATTCGAAAAAGAATGTATGTATGTTCATTATAAAGATTTAATAGATATTTTTCTTTACTTGAACCAATATTTTGAGTAATTTTCTTGTTTTTTGTTTTTAGATAATATAAAAAGTGATTCAGGGAAAAGGCAAATAATTATAAGTGATGATGAGGATGATGCCGTGCCTGATGTGCCTAAAAAATTTGATACTTCAAAACTCATCAACACGAAGATAATAAAATCTAATTCAAATGATATAGTAAATATAAGCAGAAACGTCAACAATTCTAAAGTAGCTTTTCAGCCTGATGTAGGCAATGAACTTAAAAATATACGTGACGAAAAAGAGTTACGGTTGATAAAACTTCGTGAAGGTATTGAACAGCAACGGGAACTGTATGCTATAAAATTGAAGGTTGCAGATGCTGAATTGAAAATTACATTGCTGAAACTTTCCTTAACAGAAGAGACAGTCCAACTGCAATCTGAGGGAACTGTGATTACAGAGTAATCTTGTGATATTTAATTAAGCTTTCATATGTTACCAAAGAGTTATGTGTACTAAATGATTTAAATTATATTATTAAGTCTAATAAGTAGATTGAGTATATGGTATGAGTTCCTTTATCACTTAAATATGTTCAAAAAATTTATTAATTTTATTTGCATGTTTTGGAACAATAACAAAATTGTTTACTTTTATAAAATGATTGATATTAATAAAATTAAGTTACTCAATATATTTACGAAAAGATTTATTTCTTAGCAATATTTTCTATGAAAAATGTCTTGTTATAAAGGCAGTTCTATGAGCAAGTCCAATACCATCTTCTTCATGATTGTAAATAGCCTCAAATACATCGTCGTATACGTCCTGTTCTGGAATTTCATCAAGTTTATGTTGAATACATATATTATGTAAAACAGCAGTCGCACATATAATTGCAACGGATGTGCTTAGTTTAGTTCTTAAACTGTAATATAAACATGGAAAGCGGCGCTTCCACATTCCGAACAGTTGTTCAATAGTGACTCTGGTCCGCTTATGTGCAGTGTTGTATCTGAGTTCTGCATCACTTTGAGGCCTTAATACAGGAGTGAGTAAATATCTGCGGCACGCATATCTGCTGTCTCCTAATAAAATACCATCGAGATGTCCTAATTCAAAACGACATCGCACACCACTTCGATCAAATATCAAGGCATCATGTGCAGAACCAGGATGTCTCACAACTATATCTAGGATTTCTCGATTTGGTCCAGACACAACCTATAACGGCAAATAAGTCTCAAGTGGTTCATTAAGTCTGTTTCTTTTTCCAGACTTATTATACACAGACAATTCATCTTTTTGTCTTTTTCTTTCCACGTTGGAAAAAAAAGAGACAAAATAAACAGTGCAAGAAGTTAAAAAAGACAAGCCTATTATTTTCGTATTCTTATGCAAACTATTATAAATACGTAAATTGAAAAATATACCTGTACATTGAAAGAGAACCATCCTTTTCGGTTCCGAAATATTTCTCCATTGTGTTCTCCAGGATTAGCAATGCGTATGTGTGTACAGTCAATACATCCTATTACAGAAGGAAAATTGGCTATCTCGTAAAATTGATTCATATATTGTCTTCGGCGCTCTTGTGTGGAGAACGTGATGTACTGCCCTAAATGTGAAGCTATAATTTTTGACACTCTTGTAACAATACGCGACACTGATGCCTGACTGACTCCTTGAATATCGCCACTAACAATCTGGAAGATAAGTATGTAAAAGATGCGATAAATAATAAATGTACAAGGCTGGGCATGTATATGAAAAACTTTTATTTGAAAAACAGTATTC
>NW_017295349.1:0-1929 GCF_001594075.2 Trachymyrmex cornetzi
CTGAGAAATGCATGAAATGTATAACAATTAGGATTTTGAGCGACGACATGATTTCTCACTCAAACAATTTTACAAAGCCACAAACGAGAAATAAATTGCATTGTACAGCACTTGATAATTTCTACAACGTTTGCGATAACGAGGGAGTTTATCGCCAGTCATCGACGCATCGTGTCGAACATGTTCGAATATTCCGTGAAACTCAGCGTTCCATGTCGGACGGAGGATCCTTGCATCCGTTTACGAGCAACGGTGCCCCGGTCGCTCGTCGGTACAGACGATTAAACAGGGTGTACAGCTGCGAGTGGCGGACGCAAAAATTCAGTAACTCGGCATCATCCAGATAATAGTAGGTACGCTCCGCTCAGATCTACACGATGGGGAACCGCAATCGCGTTTAAGACAAGTATGGCATCAGCGAACGCGGCGTTTATGTATCGAGGCACCGCTAGTTTGCATCTGGCGCACGGATCGACATACGTGAGAAGCTCGTAAATTCATGGGGAATCCGGGGGCGCTTCGTTCCGATCGTTATCCCGGTGCGGTAGTCGAATCTAGTCAGAAACACGAGTTCATGACCGGCAAAAGTCGATAGACTATATAGATATGCGTTGGCGATTTGAATTTAAAAACGCGATAAAGCGTTATAAACATGAAATATAAACAGAACGATTTTACTTTTATCTAAAAACTTAGCTAGATACAGTTCTGAAAATAATTTTGTTGAGCTATCAAAATAATTACGTAGGAATCTCAAGCATGATAAGCAATGTTACAAAAAGTTTTGACATTTTAATAACTAGTTTGAGCGTCCTACATGATTATTTTGATTACTCAACAAAATTATTTTCTAAGCTAAATCTTTAGATACCTCAGCAAAATCATTCCCCCCTTCTATGTAGAAATAACAAATAAAGCAAAATAAATAATAAGAAATAAAAATATAAAATAAGAGTAGAATATCTATTTGGCTTATCAGTCCTCTTATTATCTTTCAAAAATTAATGATTTTTAAGAAACAAGGAAAGGAATTTTAAAGAAATTTGTTAATGTACGCTTAGCACTATGTTTTCATCGTTTTACATTTCGTCGACAAGATTTACGTTTTTTAACGAATCGCGTAAATTTAACAACTCGCGAGAAGTTCCGGCTGCGGCCCTGAACCTGATCTTCCTGGCGTTGTTCTTCGATTGGATAGAACTTCCGCGTTCGAGAGTATCTCACGATCGTGATCTGTCGACGAATTCTTGCGCGAGGACCTCACATGTGCTTCGCATTCCAATCGAGATATCGTTTTTCCACACACAGCTGATCCTCCAACGATATCACTAAAGAGAAGACCGTTAGTCGCTTCTCGTTAGAGACTCAGTAAATCTCACATGAAAATCGTGATGTCGCAGATATACGCGATCGCGTTACTTTCTCACTTTTTTTTCTTTTCTTTCTACCGCTCCTTGTTCCACTGCTACCGGGTATTTCGCAATCGCGCCCGCAATCATAAAATCACTCAAGCAAGATGATCTCTTAACAATTGCTGACAGCCATGTCAGCAAGAACAAAACCGAAGCAGCACTAACAAACTTCAAAATTTAATTTATTATATGGTTATAAAATTCGTATTCTATTTGTTAGATCGGCACAAAAGTTCGTAGCGCTACTTCATTTGAATACTTTATGTCTACATGTTTAAAAAAAAAAAATTGACAATTATACCATTTAATAGAACTATGTTTTAGCTTTAAGGATCCATTTTCTATGTTGCAATACGATGATTTTTAACGGAGTTCTTGAATCAAAATCAAAATGCTTCTTTCATTTAATTCAAATAACTTATAGTAACAAAAAAATCTGATGAATTTTTGAAAAATTAAAAAAAAAATTGTTTTTTAAAAAATTCTAAAAATAATTTTGTAGAAAAAACTTTAAACT
>NW_017295350.1:0-1932 GCF_001594075.2 Trachymyrmex cornetzi
ACTGAAAGAAAAGATTGGCTGAATATGGCATAGCATTTTTAATTGATTGCAGCAGCCATGAATTAAAAATCCCATATTTTCTTCGAGTGTACATAATTATTTTAGTGGTTCAAGAAAATTACTTTCAGATTACTCTAAAAATTTGATATATATTCAAAAAAGTTATTTTTAGTTACTGTAATGCCTGAAAGATTATTTTTTCTCACTTTCTCACAAAGCAGTCGCTATTTTACTTTTTTGATCCGATTATTCGATATAGTAGCACTGCTAATATAACCAAATGTTACAAAATGCAGAACATGAAAACGTAAGATGAATACTAGATGAGCGACGCAAAATACAGGGGTTACAAGATGCAGGACATAAATTGCGAAATACAAACTACCGTGTACGATATGCAAAGTGTAATCTGAATTTGCATGTCGTTAGTCGTATTTGATGGTCAGAGAGCGTTTAGTTATACGTGTGCTTAAAGTGCGACGAAATCGTCGCGTTTTTTAACCTCGCATCAGAAGAAAGAGAGACGTGATTTTTTTTCCCCCGTCATCTTCGTCATCATCTTCGTCATCGTCGCCGGCAATTCGAGGCACGCCTACCAGCTGATCGACGACAATCGACTAGCCTACGTTTTTCGCACAGCCGTGTCGTTGTAGGATACTTTAGTTATTGCCACGGTCGTCGGCACCGTGCTCGCTCGTTCGCTCGTGCGCGCCTCACTCGTGTGTAATTAAATATCGCTCAAACCGCCACGCCGCGCGACAATCATCCTCGTCACGCGCGAGCGCATCATCGCGATCCGAGGGAAATTGCTTCGCGCGAAATCGCGGCGTTACCGGTCTTTCTGTGATTTTCTGACGAGACTGGGAGCAGCGTGTATATAGCAACCTATCGATATATATCTCTTTTTATCGCTCGTCGAATCTATAATTTCCATTAATATGCATATACGAAGGCGTGGACGAAGAAATATGGAAGGAATATGGAATTTTAAATAATTAAGGGACGTGTGTTTAATCTCACAATCGCACAACACTTGTACATTTCGCTGCAAAATAGAACGTATAATTGCGATCCATTATTATTTCAGTAATACACGTGTGTTTAAAGTGTACTTGACGTAATTCCCTACTGCATGCATTTATCACATGTATTAAAATTCCTTTTTAAAGAGCTTTTTTCATATCGAAATATTGCCGCTAAATACCGACTGATGAAAATTGCAATAAATGCTGCGGATCAATTTTTCGATAAGATTAAAAAAAAAGTCTTGAAATTCGCGCGCGATTTTATCTGTTTGATTTACAGCTTTTGATACGATGTTTTTGAAATAACCAATTTATGTAAGATGTTCGACCAATTTCTAAATATTGCTCTTCTCTATCGCGTGACGGGTGCAGAGATTAGGGGAAGTTTTTGTAAAAAATAGATCGGGGGTTGGCACTCACCCTCGTTGAGGAACAACACGCGATACACGCCGGTCGATCAACTCAGAGAGAGAAACTTTATTCTTAATTGCAACATCCTACGCAACACTTTCACATTTCGACTAGATAGTGATTCCCCAACTTTTTTTTTTTTCATAAGTTCTACTTCGATCTTTCGTTTATAATTGGACAGCGTATTTCGCAAAAAAGTCCGAGAGAAAAATTACGCACCAACTGGTTAAGCGAAATTAGTTGTCCAAGGCTGTTCGCGAATGCCGCCATTATAATGTTGAGAAACTAATCCTTTTTTCTATCAAGGACGAGAGCAAATGTCGATTTATGTAGATATCGACATATCGCAAAAATTGAATGTTGAAGCGAGTTTAGAAACTGGAGCTTGTTGGAAACAATTGGACATATTGTAAAAATTATTTTACGTTTTTATACGGAGAGAATTTTCTTTTAAAATTTACCCTGAAAATATGGTAGTTGTGGTACAATATAATAT
>NW_017295351.1:0-1936 GCF_001594075.2 Trachymyrmex cornetzi
ATTTAACATTATATAGTGTCAAATTTAATTATCATTTTAGTTAAAAATAACGATATATTTAGTGGCGACTCACATTAAGTTAATTCACCCTATAAAATTTAACAGTGTACACAATAAAGTGCTACTTAAAGTTAGATATCTCAGAAAAGACATACATTCACATATCGAAACCTCACAAAAATACAATTTTTTATCAAAAAAACTGTTTCCAAAACGACGGATCATTCGATGCCATCAAATTCCTCAGAACGAATTTCGCCCTTTCGCATCCGTAGATCCAATGTGTAGAAGGAGAGAGGAACTGATCGTGATCGTTGGGCGGACCGGAAAGAGGGTCTCACGAGTGTTTCCACTTATAATAACATTCCGAAACACGTAAATACATTCGAGTGGCACGACGCGCTGCTGTAGGTCCTCGGTAAAGAAGATGGCCCGGGCGACAGTCGCTGGTTAAAGCCGGATCTACCAATGGCCCGACGTAGCCCCGTTTGCGGCTACCAGTTGTCGACGATCTTAAACGTGGTTTCGGTAGAAGTGTTTTTTCTTTCTTGGCAACCTGTCGTGCTTACTACGAAACTTTGTGATGTCTCGATGACGGCGACCCCGATTCCAGTATTTTCATTACAAAAGAGAAAGATTTCTGTCGCTCGAAAAATTCCTTTCATCCCACTCTTACGGGAGAGATGCGAAGTATAATATTTTATTACCGTCTCATAAAAGGTAAAGAAATAAGATTAATTAATACCTACTGATATTGAGAAATTGCCCGTCGCGTTGTACGCGGTATAAAAAGTTCATTACGCGTGAAATCGCGACGAACGCACCTGTTCTCAAGTTATTAAACCCAAACGGCTGCGTGTGTGGTTGGGTTTTACATCACGACGTTTATATTCAAGTTCTGCCGACGCGTATTGATTTTCATATCTAAAACTTTGCTTGAAATAAATCACTTGTCAGTCAATCTGATATTTATAATTATTGACAGAAATGTAAAAAGCATATTATCTCGATTTTGAATTTTAGAATCGATTTTTTAAATATACTAGCAGTATTTACCGTATCATAAAATATTCTCAAGAAATTATGATAATGGATTCAAATAAATAAATAAACCTTCTAAAACTTCTGATAATCCTGATTCATAATCGAATTAATACCGTAAGAATGCCAATATTCAGCTGACGAGACGTGAGAGCAATCGTAAAGATCATATAAAACGTTAAATACGAGGTCAAACATTAATATATGCCAACTAAATAGAAATGCATTTTTAGGTGTAATCCATAGTTTATGCTACTATGATTATTTTACGCAAGTCGGCAACGCTTTTCAATTATTTAATTTATACTGGGTATCTCAAAACTAATATTATATCCTCTGATTAAATCATAAATTTTTCTTACTGACATACATTCTAAGTATCAAGTAGGTTAATTCTACTAATATTTCTTGTTAATGTTTTATAGGATTACCTCGCAAAGTAATAAAGACATCGTATCAATGAATTTTACATTATATTAATAAATCGTTTATTATTACATTATATTATGCACATAAGTTTTCCTACTTTAGTTGTTACTGGTCTAATTTATATAAGTTGTCTACAGCGATCGCTGATTCAGAAACTTAAAAGGGAAACTTAAAAAGAGAAATCATCTTTTCTTAAATCCCATATTCAAATGCAATGTCGGTATTGAATAAAAGAGTACGCAAAAATCGTTTCGTAACAGAAGACAATGCAATGCTGCGATTGAGTGCTAATTAGATACGCCACAGAAGAATTCGAAATTGTCATGTACCATTACCTGCCCTTTTAGAATTGAATTACGAGCTTTCTCTGTTCTTTTCGGAATGTTCGTCAGACACATTAGTTTACTGGTCACTTCTTTACATTAATAAAAAACCAAAAGCGCACACACACACACACACACACACA
>NW_017295352.1:0-1939 GCF_001594075.2 Trachymyrmex cornetzi
AAATTCTAATTAATTATGTTTTTATGAATTATGAATATAGTTATGTATAAGATGAAAAAAATCCAGGCATAAAAAAATTTAGATGAAGTATGTGTAAGTCAAACCTGGATGAAGTAGACATCAGGAATAGATTTATCAGGCAAAATATAAAATTATTTAATTAGCATTCTTTTATATAATTATTAAAATTCTATACAATTAGTGCAGTACATACAATTAATATTCTTGCTTAATAATTTCTCATTATCATGCATCTTTCGTAACGTGATATGATTGATGCATATGTCTTAAGCAGCTCCTAGAAACAATCATTATCATTTTGTACAATATATTATCGATGTCCCTTTTAAACAATTAAAAACAGTAGAAGCTCGTTTGGAAGCTCAATATAGTTTCCTAGGTGATCATAGATGATCAATAATATTGTGCAATAATATTGATCGTCTAGAGGCCGCTTAACATGAACAATGTTGTTTATTGACAATTGTGACGATTGTCCGATAATAGACATTTGTTTCCTTTCTACCGATTTCTGGTGAAATGCAGTTAAAATCGATACGACAAGAAACAACAAAAGGTCTAATCTAATTAAAAAAGCATAATTAAGTAGAATATCAGTATCGATAATGGCTACAAGATACATAAAATAATATATGTAATATCTTTTATCTCTCTAAATTCTTTGGAATAAAATCTCACTCTAAAGAGTGAAAAGTAAGCGGGTCTTAAAAAATGGAGCTCAATTTTCAATATTTAAGAGCGAGATTTCGCTTTTCAGAGCGAGAGTCACTGTAAAAGTTTTAGAAAGTACATTCATTTTATTTATAATGAGAGAAGGATTATTATATTACGTTCGATCAAACATAATTGAAAATTAAAAGATTTCGTCGGATTAAGTCTTAATCATTCTCGGATTAAAATTTCCTTTAAAATCTTAAGTGGTCACAAGTTTTCCCAGATTTCTGGATTAGTCCATCTAATATCTGGATGTCTTCATCTGATAAGTCATCATAAATCACATGTCGTAATTAATCGCGATTACATAGTTCGTTACATTAGGGACACGGATAGATATGAACATTTTTAATAGACTTACGTATATTTTATCATTTATTTTCCAAAGTATTGAAAAGTACTTAAAAATTTAATGGATAGAAAATTAAATTTATTTTTACAAAAATAAATATAGCTAGAAACAATGTGTAATATGTTATTTTTAATTATAAATTAAATTAAATTATATGATTTATTAACAGCACACGGTATTCTTGTAAACTTTTTCATTTTACAAGAAGAAAAGTTCTTTGATTTTATCAGTTCTCATGATTAACTTTTTTGATTAATATATACCTTAAGAGTATCTAAATAACTTGAGTATTATTGAAATGATTATTGTGCATTTTTTGTATTTATTTAGATAAGATAATAAGAATTGTTGATTATGATTGTATGATATAAGAATTCTTGTTTATAGTTTTATAGTATCCATGGATAATTATTAACCATATCTAAAACTAAATATTTCTTATGTTGCGCCTAAAAGTTTCTGCTGATTTAAATATTATTTTGCCTGCTAATTTAAGTATAAATGACTATTATTTTCGGATTGAAAATGTAGAATAATATTTTTTATAATTATTTTTTTCAGATTCTTCATCTGAACCATCATCGCCGATTTAATTGAACAAATGAATCGCAGCTGATTTGTCGCGTTGCACATTTATTTTCGGGAGTGCCGTTTAAATTATCAGACTAGTGTGTGAATATTTTTTTTTAAAGCTCATTTGATTAAATTCGCGTTCAAAGCAGAGGAATCACATCTTTGACGTTTTGACAGTACCTATAGAATCGCATTGAGGCGTTACTGGATGGCCACAGTCATTACAACAATATTCTCATACCAAGTGCTTCGGGCACGAGGTGATGCTAGCCGCGCAAT
>NW_017295353.1:0-1941 GCF_001594075.2 Trachymyrmex cornetzi
GTGAAAGGTGGAAGGTGATTGTAAAGCAAAGTCAATACAAGTGAATGGTGTATTAAAGAATATCTATATTTTATCTAAACTACAAGTGATAATTATTGTGACACATCCCGAGTCCTACGTGGATCCCGATCCCGTGCCGTACCACGGCACAACACACTAGTCACATTGGAGAATGGGGTACAAGGACTTTAAAGAAAGAACCATAACGGGTACGGTAAGTTGTGTGGGAGTTCTTTTATGAAAGGGTATCCGCCGGCGTTTGCGTTACCCAAGATGTACCCCGTGGAGGTCGCGCGGTCGGATTTACATTTCTTCGGGGTTCTTTTTTCAGATGGTTCCCCTTGCCGTCACCTGTATTTGTGTGCGTGTGCGTGTGTGAGTGTGCGTGAGCATGGCGTGTGCGTGTGCGTGAGTGTGTGCGCGTGTAGGCTCGTGTGTGTATGTCCGCGATATCAAAAAACACAAAATACTCTTTGAAAATTAACGTCTCTTTGACTTTTTAGAGGTGTACTTTAAAGTTTTACATTGTGAAATTCTTTTCTGATTTTTGGGGAATACGTCGTACAGAGGTGAATTAGAAAATTTTTTTAAATGTAACTTTCCATCCTGACTTGGAATTACTGCATGGTAATGTAAAGTTCCTGGAATCGTTACTGCATTTTCAAATCGAGTTTTTAGGAATTCAGAAGCTTCTTTATGATCGTCTTTGCTACTGAAAATAACAGTCGTTTCTTTGCAGTTATTTTTTGCCCACTCGAATAGGGTCTGCGGAGTAAGTAAATGATTATGTGCTGAGCATTGCAAGCTATGTCGTCTTGCATTCCTTTTAATATTTGCTCCAATACCATCACATGCACCCTTACCGTGAGATGTAGCATGATAGTGCCACTCAGCTGTGATACCAAAATCTTTTTCGTGAGCTTGAAGGTTCGCAAAACTGCTCTTATTTTTGAAATGTTGCCCGGCACCATCGGAGCAGTAGTATACTTTTGTTGGTTTGAAACAAGATTTAAGATAATCTAATATTAGCTTCTGGTATACATAAACAGCAGCAGTATCATGTGCTAGATTATCAGATATTATTGCTATACTTTTGTGTTTCAATTGGCCAGATTCCTTATAATAAATTACAACTGTAAATATCGTTGCTTGGTCATTGTTCCAATGGAACGACTGTGCTGAGTTTTGAATTACGAATGCGTAATTTTCTGCAAAATCGAAACAAATCATGAACTCATCTGGCAATAAATTGTCTTTCAAATTTTTAAAGAATGAGGATTGTTCATTCGCAATAAAGTGATGAAATTTTAATTTTAATAATCGGTTACAAAAATCTTGTATAAATTCATCAGTATCCACGACCACAGTTTTTAAAGTACATCTATCAGTCTGCAACCACATTTCAAATTTCACTTCGTGAATATTGTGATTGTCAAAAACGCTTATTAAGTGCTGTTTTAAGTTCTCAAGACCAGGGCAGTTTTGACACTCATTTAAATGACAAGAACTTGTAGATTCAGAACATACAATAGCGTTCAAACAATCGCGATAATTCGTTAAAATCATGTTGGTATCTTTAGTCAAGTTTTGAATGTAAGCATCGTTCATCATCAATTTGATATTTTCGTGATGTACGCAAACACATACGTTATGAGTCCCACTGCTACCTGCTAAAACACAATGAAGTGGTCTGAGCTTGGTGAATGTAGAGATACTTAGTTTCACATCTGGATATTCTGATGTAAACAGAATATATAATTCATTAATATTACCAAGTAGCAATCGTTTCTGAACATGTGTTCGAATTCCTTTGTCATTTTTTAAAGAAACAAAGTCTTTTATTCCTGGCATCAAACGACTAATTTCATCACGTTCGTAATAAGTTTTAACAAGTTTCGCAGTTTCTTCAGATAATGGTTTTCCTTTTTTAGGATTTGGTAA
>NW_017295354.1:0-1943 GCF_001594075.2 Trachymyrmex cornetzi
CGCATATAAATATGTTTATATATACGTATATAAAATATGTTTATATATACGTATATGAAATGGAATGGGTTGCGGACATGTCCACGGATTATATAGGTACGTTTATCATATACGTTTCTTACACGTACAATACGTATGGTAATAACTATTTTTATACGTTTCTTATATCATTGAGTGTTTATTTGGTAGAATCATAGATGCGTGGAGCGACGAGGATGAAGAAGAGCCGACAGAGGCGAGAGAGAAAGAAGAAAATGATGAAAGAGATAGACGGGTGATCCAAGAAGTAGATCAACCTGGAATCAGATTACCGAGAGGAGGATGGTTGAAGAATCCATTCGAAGATTTGCAATTTAACGGAAGACAAGACAAGCAGAATCCCATGAGATTCGTACAGAAATTTGAGAGGACAGCCGATTATGAAGGCATCGATGAAAGAGATAGATTACATTATTTTGGAAAAGCGATGCAGGATAATGCAGCGATATGGTTCGAGTTGAATGAACCGGAAACGTTTGCGGAAGCTAAAGAGAAATTTTTGGAGCAATATTGGGGAGAAGACGAGCAAGCGAGATTTCGTCAGCAAATTTATACAAATCAGTATCGAGCGGACAAAGGAACGACAATGGCAGATTATGCACTAGAGTATGCAAGACAGGCGAAGTTATTGATACCGCCAATGAGCGAAGCAGAGATAATAAGGGCAATGAAGAGCCATTTTCATATTGATGTATCGAGGGAGATACGTGCAACCACGGTTAGCAATTTGAAGGACTTAGCGAAACTATTGACAAGTATAGACTTGGAAGAGAATCAAGCAAGAAGATATACTCACGATGGGAGGCGCAAGGACGCCGAATATGCGAGCAAGATGAAGATGTTTACGGCGAGACCAGAACTGAGAGGTACATGGGGACCTACAATTAATTATGGAGATAATGAAAGAAGAGTGAGAGACTTCAAGGACATGAGAGGAACGTACCGTGAAGATATGTCAAAGAGATTTGGAAATTACGGGAGATATGACAGAAATGAAAGGCAGCAGTAATACAGAGGAATGAGCGACGAAAAGTACGCTAGATTTAATGAGGAAAGCAGAAAACCACGGGAGTATAATATGAAGAAAAATTACTATTTCGATAGAGTAGCAAGACCAAAGGAAGGTCGAAGAGATGACGAAGACAAGGCGGAAGGATCAAAGAAACAGCAAGTATCGATAATCACGATGAATATGAATGAAAGAAATGAAGGAGAAAGAATCAATATAATACGCTTGAAACAATTATTGAACGGAGTAACGGAGGAAATGTCACGAGAGCAGAATATGGAAATGGATAGGCCAGAGATGCCGATAGTAGAGTTACGATTTGAGCAAACGATAATTAAAGCATTAGTGGATACAGGAGCACAAATTTCCGTAATGACGAAGGCAGTGTATGACAGATTAGTCAGAGCAGAGGTAAAGATGAGAGTATTACCGATTAGAAAGTTTATATTGAGAGGATATCCTTTTCACCGAAAAAGGATCGGCGATAGCGAGTAAAGTGAGAGTAGAATTTATATTTGAGAAACGAAAGTGCGAACACGAATTTTATATTGTAGAGAGAATGACGTACGAGATTATTTTGGGCATAGATTTCCTGACGAAAGCAAGAGTATTGGTCAAATGTGGAACCAAACTCGAATTGAGTTTTGACGTGCATGAGAAAGAAAGCACGTGTATGGCAATGATAAGTATGGAGCAAGCGGAAGCTCGATTGGAAAGAATCATAGAGGCGAGAAATGAAATGTTTGACGGAAAGACGGGATGCGTGGAGCATTACGCACATCGAATTGAGATTACAACGGAAGCACCGTATAAAAAACGTACGTATTGTTGGGTCGCGGCAGCGATCTCCCTGAAAGACCATGTGGGCGCTTTGCTTTCGCGATTAAAAGTGGGA
>NW_017295355.1:0-1955 GCF_001594075.2 Trachymyrmex cornetzi
TATAATGGCAAAAATAAAATACAAAAATTAAAAAAAAATAAAAAATTTAAAAACATAATATATAAAAATAAATGTTAAAATTTAAATAAAAATAAATAAACTTTTTATATCAATAAATTATTGTAAACATCAAAGCTCTAAATACATAAACATTACCTATTAAAAATTAAAATGTTTCGTAACGACATAAAAAAAATTTAATTGTAGATATTAAATTTCATTTATTCTCTAATTTCAAATGTTAATAATAAAAATTGATAAAAAAATTTGACTAATCAAATTAAAAAGTAAACGCGCAGTTAACATCAATGATAAGAGATAATATTAATATTTGGCTTACGCTAATTTCAGTTGTCTCATTGTAATGGTTTTTAACAGTTTCAAAGTTTTCATAATTTTCTTAAAATAATATTTTCAAGCTTTAGATTTTACTTCCGAATTTTAACAATGTTTTAGAATTTTAAATAGAAATTTTAATATTTATCTCGCACACTATTCATTTGTTCTATGTCTTTTCTCTCTTATGCTTTTATTAGCATACCTTATCAGATCTTATATTACATACTGTATAAGAATCATATAATTTTCGATAACTACAAATATGATATATAATATGCATGTATATATATAGTACATGTATAATTCACATTGAATTATTTAAGCATCAAAGATCTGGCTTCGACCGTTATAGACATTTAATTTATAATTCTTATTAGCTGTGTTCTCAGATGTATGGTCTAAAATAAGGTTCTCATTAATTTTCAATGTGTTCTATATATACGTAGTATCCATCGATGTATTTCGAAGATACAGTTCTCTCCTGGAATACACATAGATCATGTATTCGCAACACATACAGGTTTTTGTATTGACAATTGTTACTCCATTCTCTTTCTTTTTCGATATAACAAATAGATTATAGACGCAGAACCGATAAAACCGATCGCGTATGACGTTGCCCGCGGCGACCAATTCCACGAAACTTTCTCGTATTTGTAACATCCAGACGAAAACAAAATCAGATTCGACGGCGATGAAGCGTAAGGATTTACCTAGTAAATGTACAGCTTGTAGAATACATCTGGATTAATATCGCTGTGTAAATCAACGTTATCTCCATTTTCTTTAAAATCCTATCTCACAGTAAGTCTCACATGTCGTCACTTTCCACCACTGCATATCATTAGCTTTGTTAATGCAAAGCGAGCACATTTTCTTATCAATGCGGCATTCTACGTTCCCTCTAATTTAATGATATCCAGGCACGTACTCTAATTCTTCGCCCCGATTAGTCTCGAGGGTGCACCTTAATGCGTTTCCTAACCGATTCCGCCTTCAGCGTCATCATTGAAACCCAGCGTGGAGGTCGCGATACTCTCTGCTAGTATATCATATCGATATATTCCGATTAGCACGTCGCCCGCAGCGGTGCGCGACGAGATTCACCCGGGCACTCCTCTCGTCGATCACCGCGGTTGAAAACCGGGAACGGTTTCGGCGGAAACGGATCCGATCTCGCTTTTTGCTCGTCGAGGAAAAACGCGACGCTCGATAAATTCCGAAACAAACGAAAGGTAGGATGCAGGCTTTTGCACGGGGAGAATTGCCGCGCACGGGGATGGGGAGATCGCACGAGCGAGAAAAGGAGAGAGTGAAAGGGAAGAGAGACGGAATTGCCGAGGGTGGCCGCGGCCCTACAGGGAAAGGGTGGAACCGCGGAAGAACCATAAATCTAACGATTTACCCCGTTACGCCGCGGACGTGGCGCCCGATCAGAAGAAGTACGAAAACGATCAAGTGCGTCACGCTGTCCAAATAAGCGACGACTTTGGGTTGCGGATCGATGGAATGATATCTATTATATGTAGCTAGCATAATAATGTATATCAAGATCGAATATAGATATGTGTAATAAACGTTTAAAGTTTTAACATTCTGATAAATTGATATAAAAT
>NW_017295356.1:0-1955 GCF_001594075.2 Trachymyrmex cornetzi
CCTTTGATTGCAACAAAGAAAAAAGACCTTTATCTAGAATAACCGCGATTAAACCTCAGTCCTATGATCTATGAAAGTTGTGAGGAGCGAAGTAATTGTATTGCCAATGTCTCAAATCTACTTGCTATACAGAGCAATCACAGAAAGGAGAATGTTTAATGATAATAAGTTTAATGTAATAAATTTTTCTTCTTTTTTTTGGTCTATCTCTAAGAGCGAGAGAAAATCAATCGCGGGCATCGATTATAGTTTTGTGACAAATGGACAATTGGAAATTGGATAAAAGAAGAGCTTTGGATAATAAATGAAACAAACAAATATGATTTTTCTAACGATAGTGTCGTTTATTATGTAAGTATTATACATACATTCTTTCGTATCGCAGTATTTGCAAACAGTGAAGAACTTTATACGCATTTTCTGCGGGATATATTTCATTCGTTTTTTCTTTGGACGAGAGATAGTAACTCTAAAAAACTAAATAAATAAGCAAACAGAGTATTTCTCTAATCAATGTCGATTCAGATAGATGTTTTTGTTTTCTTGTATTTCTGAATTAACTTTATGAAAAGTGGAGGACTCTGAATGTTTTCATTATATTAATCCTTTTAATGACTCTCTTTTATACATAGAATAAAAATCAAATCGAGTCACTGTAGTATCGTGAAAATCGGGAAGCGAAGTATACACGATTTAATAACGACTTGATAATCACGATAAATTTATATATGTAATATGGTACTTGGAAAAGCAGAAATTTGATTTTTAAATACGGAATTCCATCGCGATTTTGACGGACAGTTGAAGCATTATAAACGTGGTAAGAGAAACATTTGCGCACTCTCACGCCGCTACACAGGTAAGTACGTTTCCTTTTATTTTGCGAAATTGGCACATTAACTGGCGTCTAACATAACCGACATGATACAGCGACGCGCTTTTTCTTGACGAGTCGATATTTTTCTCAATTCTATAGAACAGAATGTAGAATGAGAAAATGCCAGGCGTGTGGATTAAATTAGTTCAGT
Source organism: Trachymyrmex cornetzi (assembly GCF_001594075.2). Lineage (NCBI taxonomy): Eukaryota > Metazoa > Arthropoda > Insecta > Hymenoptera > Formicidae > Trachymyrmex > Trachymyrmex cornetzi. Next base: position 1,029 of record NW_017295356.1, read on the forward strand.
AATAACGTTATAAATTTGTCCAATACAATTTCATGTGCGTTATCTCACATCAATTTCTAATATCGCAACTTTTCTTTTACGCGGATTTTATGGCTAAAGCCCGTGTGTTACATCACACATATTTTACGGTTACGCCTAAAGCCCGTGGTGTCACTCTACGCATTGGAGATTAAGAGTGCTAGTTAAAAATAAGAGAATTCTAAACGAAGTGGATTAAAATTAAAATTATTTGACTGATCGATTTTTCTGATCTTTAATTCGCAATCCTCAGTTTCCAGTGCATAATATGACACGACATAAAGATAGTCCGACGCACGTAGCTATATCGTTTCGCAGTTTGCATCACCACTGACTTTTACCAACGATACTCGAGAACGGCAGACGTAACTTCTCATCTCACAATCAATAAAATTCGAAATACCAGTTGAAAATGCACCGTAAGGAAAATGCACCGATACGAGATTCTCACTCACACGCTCGGGACGTCACGTCACGGAAAGTCCAAGATCCTCCCTCGCCGTCACCATGTTCTCGAAAAATGCTTTGTGCAGCACACATCGCAAACGATTTTCATCAGACAGATGTACCGCCCGAGCATCGCTTGCTTCGATCACCGTTGCACCACGTCGCACGCAACTCGTCGACGGTCGACGGGCAGCGCGGCGCCCACGCGTCCACGCGCCGTCGTGCAACGCGACGCGACGCAGTAAATGCGCGTTTGACCGTTGCGTTATTTTGTAAGAAACGCTAGAGCCAAGAGCGACGAGCAACGACTGGCGCGGTGCGTGACCGTACGGCGACCGCTCACCGCACTACAAGCACTGCGATGCACTGCGAGCAATCGGAGTAACGCGAGCAGAGAACGAGAGGAACGCTCCGCCTCGCTTCGCCTCGCCTCGCCTCGCCTCGCCTCGCCTCGCCGCGCCG
>NW_017295357.1:0-1956 GCF_001594075.2 Trachymyrmex cornetzi
GACTATATTTTCTATTGATCTTCGAAGAAGATCGATATTTTATCAACGCTGCATCGAGAAGATTGACGTTTTATCAACGCAGCATCCATAAAATATCGATCTTCTTTCGAAGATCAATAGAACATGTAGTAGGTATCAAATCAAACGGTCCTAAAAATCAATAGATTTCGAATCAACTTGTGAACCCGGGTATATACATATATAAATATAATAATTTTGAATAGACATTACGCTACTCTTTCTTTTCTCCGACAATTAATTTTTGTTATTTCCAATAAAAAAAAGTTGACTGAGTTTTTCACTGGGTTTTTTCAGGTGGGTCCAACCCCAAAAAACCCAGTGAGTTTTATTGGGTTGGACCCACTTGGTCCAATTATAGATATATATACGTACATTTAGAAAAAATTTTGTTGTAGGAGTCGAACAAAATTATATAGGATGCTGGAAGTGCAGATTGCTAGAATATCACATCTTTTAGCAGTATCATGTTTAAATTTCCAACATAATTATTTTAATGGTCCAACAAAACTATTATTAGATCTATAACTGTCTAAATTTTTAGATGCTTGAATAAAATCGTTTTTTTCGTGCGATTTCTTAAATAAACAAATCAATGAATCAACAGAGAAACTCTTTTAAATTCACTAAACCAAAAATTAACATGATAGCATTAAGCACTAAGCAATAATGCAGCATCGAGATCAACGGAGATGGATATTATTCAATTTTCAATTTACATTTCCCCGACGGCTGCATTTTACAACCATAATGATGAACGTGCGTATGGGCATGTCCGCGAGACTATATTCTCTTGTACTTACGCATAACATGGTATACTCATGCATACATATACACGTATGGAAAACCTCCTGTGGGAACAAACATGCGTGCTCGTATGCTTGCCATGCATATTGGTATATATCGGCAATTGAATTAAGTACAGCGTACGCAGAGGAATGATTCGTACGCGACGATTGTTCCCTTCCTAATTCAATCGAGAGAAAGAACAGCGGTGGCATAAAAATCGGATTGTGAAAAGTATTAAATCGAATTTAGCGCGGCCGGGCTTTCGCAATATTTTTATATCGTCGTTGTTACTACCGCGAAAGTTGTCGATAAAATAAAGCTTCCTGGTACTTTGTGCTCTCAAATTGTGCCTCGAGGGCTGATTTACCAAAGAGTACTAATTTCGCAATATTGCAGAGGAGAATATCGCAATACAGAAAAGACTCCACTGTCTACAACGAGAAGCGTTTAATGAAAAATTTCCATTAATAATTTATATTACTTTTTCACTAAAAGATAATGCCAATGTATTTCTGTTACATCCATTAATGAAGGCGCTGTACCAACAGGTGGATAGATTTAAAGAGTAAGTTAGATTACGATGAAAAATTTATAACGTGTTAGAGCAAATATAACAGTGATTGGCCATGAAAGTAAATATGTCAGCTAAAATTCAAATGAATTAATAAACAGTGAATTAGTAAATTAAAACGAAGGAAATGAATCAGTGATTTTTAAATTTATTGTCTATCTCTATGTTCACCACTATTGTATTACTATAATATATTGCTGTTGTCTAATTTGAACAACGGATCGATTACGTTTATTATCTACATAGTAGATCTCAAACGTTTCCTACTTTTTTTCTATTGAAACTGAAGAATTATATAACTAGAGCTGTAGCGTAGTGTACACAGAGTTGAAATAGTACAGAATTATTTTCTGTAAAACTATATTTTTAATTCCATAGAATTGCATTTCTCTATGTTATAATATTTAATTTCTGTGAAGTCAAAGTGAGAGTACGTTTCGTGACACTTGTCGAAAAACATAACGGAACAAAGAGTGAACACATGGGCTTAAGGGGATGGAGTCTTTTTTTTTACCGATAAAGCAAGCATTTATGTTCCTTGCGCGGTTCTTCGAATTAGAGAGTTGCACAGAATAAAA
>NW_017295358.1:0-1958 GCF_001594075.2 Trachymyrmex cornetzi
CCCAATAGTTTTCTTACAATTTCTCATCACATTTTGACTACTTTTCAAGTTCGAGAAACGTATGTGAGCCCTTAAGTATGAGTCATTTTTAATACTAATATTGATGTAATAATAAAAAATGTAGTAATTTACAATGTCATTATGAGCACACCAAATATTCATAAAATAGCTAGTTATTAAACTTTTTTCAACAAATCTTGCAACATATCTTGAAATATCATAATCTTCTTTTGCAAGCATTTGTTTCTTTGTCGCATAAGTCTATTTACACGTTTATTGTAAGTAATACATTTTAGAAATGCTGTCCACTTTTCTTCTGATAAAAAATCTGTTTTTGTAAAGCGTTCTGTAGTGTGTTTGGAAGATTTTAAAATTTTTTCTTTTATTTTGTAATTTCCTAAATTAGGTGATGGAACTTCTCTAAAAAAAGTTTTTATTTACAGCATTTGCAAGATATAAAATAAAAAGATTAATTTTTTTTTCTTCGTGTTTATCTTACCTCTCTCTATTCATATCATTTATATCATTTTCAAAATAGACATCAATTTTTTCTTGATTATTGATACAAGTAGCATTCATTTCTTGTTCGGAATTTAAGAAAATAATTAAATCTTCACTTGTGTTTTGAGTCAACTCTAGTTCATTACTTATATTTTCACTGCAAATAAGTGTTATTTGAAAGTAAAAATTATTAAAAATTAGATCTGTACTTTGCCACTACACCTAAAACTTTCAATATTGTTCTTACCAAACTTCAAATATATATCTATTTTAATTCAAATACAAGTGTATATTAATTCAGCAGAGAAAAACTTAACATGCAATATTAATTAAATTTTAGATGTGACAATTGAGTTAGGTATCTACTTTGTAATAGCAAACCACTGACAGTATTTTTGTCACAAGAATCTTTTATAAAACGATAAATTCCATATATCATCAAATATATGTATATACTAACCTTTCTTTGGTATCAATATTACAGTTGCTTGCATTAGTTTCATGATTTTCTGAATTGTGAAGAGTAATATCATTTTCATCTTGAAACATGATTCCATAACTATTATATACATTTACATCAGTGTTTAGATATGTCCCCTTCGTATTTTTTCTAAATAGAGATGTGTAAAATAATTTTTAGATTTATTATTATAAATTATTTGAACTCTCTTAATATATATTATTTTTAATTAAAGAATGTCTCACTTTTTTTGTAGGGTCACAGAAGGAACGGCAGTATTCTTTAATCTTTTGATTTTTGCACAAGGATTTATGTCATGATAATCGTTTTCCGTAAAATGATCACTACAAACTCTGGCTCCTTTGTACGAAAGATTACGACCAATTATCTGTAACCATTTATTCCTCATTTCTTCATTCGCTGGTATCCTATAAATGTTACATATTTTAAAGTTTTTGTCAAAGAACGTGTATAAAATTAAGAAAATTTATTTATCAAAAGCTTAGGGATTTATTATCTATATAATTAAATATGCATACATAGCAAAGCTTCTTTAAAAAATTAATTTACAATTAGTACATTGCATCGTTATCAATAATCGTCACTATAATACTTGTAATTAATTGGATTTTTAATTAATTGCTTGATTACTATATTAATACGATTATTCGTTATTATAATCAAATATTCAGTTTTTGCAGTTTTACCTGTGAAATGATCGATGTGGTTCTGAAGGGAAATTTTCCTTCGAACATATACAACACGATGAAACCATTTTTTCATTAATTTATAGAATTGTAGTATATAAGTATATACTCAGGAGTATATCACCACTTAGAATAAACAATATTTTTAATAATAAATCAGTTGCTTATTATTACGTATGTTAGCTGTGTTCCAAGTTTACTGCCAACATTGAAAATACGACAGTTTACGTTACGTGCACTATAGATTGTCAGTACAGTCAATTTTGGAACTTGCTGTTTGCAAGACAACA
>NW_017295359.1:0-1958 GCF_001594075.2 Trachymyrmex cornetzi
CGTATGCATGAACTGCATAGGATCCGTTCCGTTTCTCTATGCGCTGCATGCGCATGGGAAAAATAACCGAGTTAATGCGCGCATAGGATGCGCTGCGTTCCATGCGGTCCATGCGTGAAACGGAACGCACCCAAAGTCATTCGGAAACTCGACTAGGTGACTTTAGGAGGAAAATTTTCCACCCTGAAATTGCAAGATAAATGCGGGTAATGTTTGCGTTTGGCGGGATTGTTTAAGTTGTAACAATGGAGTACATAAATTTAGTGAAGGAAAGACATAAATTATGTACTGACCAAAATAATGAACCAATGTACAATTCTCAATGATATTTATTAGTACTTTGTGGTTTACTTGCACCTTTTAAAGTAACACATATGTAAGGTTAGAAATATTTACAAGTGTATCTTTTTGTAGATAAAAACATAATCCGTACCTATTTCGGAAGAGTCTTTAACATTCTTTCAGTTACAACATATTATTTTGGATCATGACAAACCCGAAAGTGTTAACCTTGAATCCAATAATGCATTTATGAACACTCAGTCACAACACAACACGGTATAAATTTTCATCACATTTTGTTCCTTTGATAATGTGCTTTTAATAATTTTATAATTATTAAATATTTACCATGATTAATGTCCTATATCTATTTATTCTATGTTACAGCATCTTGGAAGAATGAGAATGCTACGAAACGATTAATTTATGCTTGGAAAGAGCATGAAAATAATTTCAAAAGTGGAAAGTTCAAGTCCTCCGAAGTATGGAAAAAAATTGCCATTATTCATCAAAACGAGAACAGTCAATGGATGTACACTGACATACAATGCAAAAACAAATTTAAAGAATTGCGCAAAAAGTATGTCAAGGTAAAAGATCACAACAAGCAATCAGGTAATAGCCCAATGACATGTAAGTTCTTCAATGAATTGGAGGAAGTGTTGGGAGAAAAACCTTGTGTCGCACACCTGGCTTCTAATTTGAAAAAGCAATCAGCATCAATTAGTTCTCAAAACAGTGGCGTAGAAAATGAATCTAATAAAGAATGTGAAAAGAAAAAGGTAAGGAAGACCAGAATTCAGAAGGAACTGGGTGAGTGGTCTGCTTCTTTACGTGAAGATGCTAAGCGTAGGGAGGAAGCAAGGGAACGACGCCATAAAGAGACTGTGTCAGTATCAGATCGAGCAATTACTGCCTACACAAATATGATGGAAAAACTCATAAATAAGTTTTAAGTTTTAATATGTATTAAGTAAACAATATTATATTCTATTTGTTTTGTTACTGTGTTGTAGCTTTTGAATTTTAAAGCACTGCATACAATAGAACAAGTATTAGGAATAAGAATAAATATAAAGATTTCAATCTGTCGAAAATTATGTACTGTAAAGTACACGATTTTTGATGGGTTGAAATTCTTATTTTATTCCTGTTCCTATTATTTCTTTTATTGTGCTCAGGCTCTGAAGCATAAACTATTTTATTATATTACAGTGTTCTAAAAACAGTCTCAGTCATACAAGTACAATTATTAATATACAGTAGAATCTTATTTTAAAATTCCATACATGGCTTATCTTGTATAAGATATTATTTTTACTGAAAAGTATTTTTAATACAAATATTTTCTTTTTATTTTTAAAAAAACTACAAGAGATTTGATATATCAAAAGTTATCAAAGAATAAAAAATTGTTTGTTTATTTCAATCTCTCTTCACAGATATTTGAAAGAGAAACAAAGGACAGTATATAGCCATTCAGAATACTCAATATTTAATTTCTGTTACATTTGTGATGCTAGTCCATAAGTTACAAAATGTTATTTTTTATTGTGTAATAGAATTATAAAAGTCTTTAAAATTTTGTGATATTACTATATAAGTAATAGCTGTGGGGTGATCCCGATTGACCACGGCTCGATTGGACACCACCAATCACAGCGACCGATGCTTAG
>NW_017295360.1:0-1960 GCF_001594075.2 Trachymyrmex cornetzi
TACAATTTTATGAAATATGCTTACAACATGTCAAGAAACACAATATAATTAGTAAAAACTTATATCATTAAGCAATATATATTGCTTAAAGATGTAAGTTTTTACTAATTATCTAAAGATCTAATCATTATTGATATTATAGCCTCTCAGAGCATAATCATTTTGCCATGAAATTGACCCTGCATCACTCATAAAATAATCCCGAAGCATGTTACGCTGATTATTAGCTGTAAGAGTAGCATAATTTAATCCAACCTGAAGTAAATTTGAAATTATACCTTCAACGTTATCATGACGCCATTCCCCATGCACTATAGTTTCGTCATCGTTCTCACGATCTAAGAAATTTGGAGGACAATATTTTGTAAAATTACTTGACATAATTAAGTTGTGAAGTACAATCAATGCGAGAATTAGTTTGTGAGCTGTCTCTTCTTTACATTGTATTGCTTTGCGTAAAATTCTCCAACGAGAATATCAAAACTGTTTTCTATAGTCCTTCTTGCTTTTGATAAACGATAATTAAAAATCCTTTCCGAATCTGTCTTCAATGATCTTCTTGCATATGGTCCCATTAAATGTTTCAACGGAAAAGCTTCATCTGCTACAAAAGCACATGGTAATGCATTTGATGTGCCAAGAAGAGTTGTTGAAGGTGGCGGATCAGCAGTCTGAAATGCTAAACTTTTACCAAGTTCACTATTTGCCCACACTCCACCATCGCTGTTTGATCCTGTAAGTACATATAAATGCTATTTTATTCCTTTATATATACATCTACTATTAGAATATACTATAATTATGTACTATAATACTAACCATAGTCGCCAACATCAACCCATGTAAACTGGTAATTCGCATCACAAGTGGCCATCAATATGAAGCTATATATTTTTTTATAGTTGTAATGCATGGAGTTACTGTTCGGAGGTGCTTGAATTGAGATATGTTTACCATCTAACGCCCCAATACAATTAGGGAAATTTCATTTATTATAAAACTCATTCATTATCTCTGTCCATCTCTCTTTTTTTGGCCGTGGTAGATATTCTTTTTGAAGAGCTTTCCAGATAGCATCACATGTTTCTCCAATAATTTTATGAGCTGTTGATCTGCCAATACAATATTCCCATGACTTTGACTTCACGCTATCACCATGAGCTAAGAACCTGTACATAAAAACATGAAAGAATATAATCGTAATTACATCAACTAATAAATATATATGCGATGTGTACAATCGGAGCCCTCCCAAATTAACAGATGAGATTATGCTACTTACTGTAAGGTTACTGCCAATCGCTCTTCCACTGATATTGGTGTTCGATTACTCCTTTTTGTAAGATATAACCTTACTCTGTCGCACAATTGATCAAATTGTTCTGGAAGCATTCTTGTCATGCTGAAAAATTCCTCGTGATCTGTTTCATATACTTCACGAAACAGATTATTAAAAAATCCTTGTTGTCTTGTAACTCGGTTTACGAAACGCAGCCACCATCTACGTTTTACGTGATGTTTCTTGTTTTTCATATACAAATACATTAATTGCAGATGAATACGAAAAATCAAGAGGAATAATGAAGAAATTAATTATTATAGGCTTGAAAATTCATTATTATAGCTTGAAAATTCATTATTATAGGAACTGCCTAAACAATAAACACGAAATTGACGATTCCCGCCAATTCCCGCGCATAGCGACTTATTGTAGACAATATACATATATGCGACTGCGCCTCCATCTAGGCGACTTTGAAACTGCGACTGTGGGTCCACTTGGCGCTACAAATGCTTCAAACGTTTTCACTTTCATATGCTTCTATAGAACGGTCCATTAGCACTACTAATGCTGCTAACAGTATGCAAATGGACCAATTTTTGAAGCGTTTTGAAACGTTAGTACGTATTTTGCAATTACGGATAAAATAAAAGTCATGCTAACGTGCGCTGTGAAGTT
>NW_017295361.1:0-1963 GCF_001594075.2 Trachymyrmex cornetzi
CATTGACGAATTAATTTGCAATCGTAACAAATCGATCGGTTTTTTAACAAATATCACATTTGCCGTCCCTTGATTTGTTCCTATAACAAAATCATTTCTCTCAGTGCGGAAAATACGCTGTTAATGCTGTCACTAATTTCTTCATAATTAATAGCGCTACAATTAATTATCCGCACGGTCTAGTAGCCGAATTATTACAATGCGTCAAGATTCTCGTGAGTAGCGCGTTGAAGCATATATTTTGCACGCATTGAGCGGAAAGCAGATTCGTCGACCGAGATCCGCTAATTAGGCCAACGGACGCCGCCGACGAGCGTCTTCTCGCGGGTTCCCGTGGGAATGAAATTATCCCGCGCCGCTCACGTATATATACGCGGCGCACTCGTGTGCTGCTGGCAGACTCGAGGAGGTGCATCGGCGTGCGCGCGCCGGGTCCGCAATTATTTTAAGTGCGCGGCGATATCCAAGTAGCTATTAATGACGTTCCCGTGGATGGAGAATCGCGTGCCGAACCGCGGATAACGCGGCGCGTCCACGTACGACGTCGGTGCACGTACATACGCACGTATATATACGTACCGTACGCACGTGGGCGTGAATTAATCGACGTAATAATGACCGTTACGGTACACCGAATCCCGGCGATATACTTTTCTTCCACGAGACGTCACCCGCTGAGCCCTCGTGAAGATTTTGGTTACCGGAGATCGTCCGTCGATGTAACCGTTAATAATCCCGAACGTGCATCTCGTATCTCGCGGAGACGGTGCGTGGTTTTTATCATTATGGCGAATTTATAACCCGATGTTACGTCCTGCTTGTTATTGATGTCGTACCCGGTACCCGGTGCTCGATGTTGTCACTCGTTTCCTACACAGTCATAATTGTGAAAAATCGCAATTCGCAAATTAACGTGTTGAAAAATTGTGTAGATTTACCACTTTCTCTAGAGATATCGCTCTTTTCCTACAACGATACGGAAACAACGTTTTCTAGAAAATGAGTTTGAACGTGTTAAATTCATTAAAACTTTGTTATATTAATTCTAAAATGCAATTCTGACGTAACAACTAATTGTAGAGGAATAAAAATATGTTACTTTAAAGTATCTTTTTCTTTTCTTTATGTTTTCATTCTTTTTCTGCAAGCAAAAAAAATCGTAACTTTCCTAGTTATTGTAACGAATAAATAACACAATTCGTGTGATTTCCAATTTAAAAAAAATATCTGATGTAGAATAATTACAATTGTTTTAATAAATGCAATTCGCATAATATGCATAAGACACAATTAAAAAAACTCAACGCAATAATGTAATTAGTAAATCAATCTTATAATAAGACGCCGGCATTCCAAGGATCACGGTTACCATTTATAAAATAGTTGAGCTCAATTATAATCTTTCAAATATGAAAGTAATATCCGTCAATTTATGAAAGATTAGACAAAGACGAGAAAGAAAAGGCATTAATTATATCCAGCCGCAGTCATGAAAATGCAATCATAATATTTAATAACTCAATTAATTTTGTGATAGAGGGGAGACGTCAACGCCCTCGAGAGAAATAGCGGGAGAGGAGGTTTACATTTACGTAATTATATCCCATTGTATCTCGTACCGCTAGCGACACTACCGTATAGCCCTTATACGTCAGGTCAGACGTCCGAAACGTTATTATTCACGCCACCCTCGAACAACAGAAACGGATACGGCGCGTCGTCGACCTCGTGCAATGTGGCGCGACACGAAATTAGACACGGCATAAATTCTGCCAGCGAGTGAGCGGTCTCGCGCGTTTTATGGATTAGAGTTGCCGTCCTGGTTCGGCGCGTCAAGTATCCTGTAAGTCGTGTAAGCGCGCCAGGGTCTGTCCGGGACACAGGGGGATGCGAGGGTGCGAGCCCTTCGTCTTGCCTGACTCGCGTGGGTCACGAGAGCTCCTCCCTTGGCAGGAAGCAGCTG
>NW_017295362.1:0-1983 GCF_001594075.2 Trachymyrmex cornetzi
ACATAGTAAATAATACTTAATAAATTAAGTTTCTGATAGGTACGGCTATATACCGGAGTTACCCTATGTATAAAAAATAATTATATACAAAAAAATTGTAAATTTCCTATCATATTTAGGTAATTTTCCAGTCATAAATATGTAATTTTCATGTAAAATTATATGAATTTTTTTCAATGTAGGACGCTTAAATTAGCTAGAATGGCAAAACTTTTAGGAGCACTGTTCATCATGCTTGAAACTCCTACAATCATTTGGACAGTCCAACAAAATTATTTTCAGGTCCAGTATCTATCTGGCAAAATTTTTAAACACTTCAATAAATTTTTCTTTCCGTGTAACAGTTATTCTCTTCAATCTAAATTAATGTTAAACAAAATACATAATTTATTTCGTTTTTGTCCCTTCTTAATTTTAAATTCGGAAAGAACAAAGAGTCACAATTAAACTAGAGCTAAAAATAACCAATACTGAAGAAATATTGGAGGAATCGACTTAGGGAAGAATGTTAATAAGTAGTTAAAAATAGCTCTTTGATTTCCAGGTTTAAAAATATATTTATGACTAATTCCCGAATGAGACTTCTATCGAAATATCATTTATTTAATTCCACTTGGATTTAGACAAATGATAACACTAATTAAAGTTATCTTCTATTTGTACTTAGCGTTTAATGAAAATTAGCTTCCTAATCTCTTGTACTTAATCTTGTACACCATCGACGAGACAAACACGTGGCAGCACGATAAAAATAATTGTGACGCTATAGAATCGGAATCGAACAACGACGTGTCTATATTACATGCGGGCTTGCACATCGCGATGCAGATTCTAAAAGCGCACACAACTACGTCCGCACGTATCGACCATCAATGCGAAGTTTGTCGAACGCGTCGTCGACTTCACCAGCACTTGAGAGGTTCTCACGATGTTGACGAGTTCCACGTTTCAAACAATATACGCCGCTCAATGCATATTTCTCGCACGTGTGAGTTAACCGAGGCCGTGTCAGTGTGATGTACGTAATCCCCACGGAATAGCAAAGATTACTACCTATCGGAAGGCTGACTCTTCCGTTTTAGCTCGCGATAGCGCGGTGGTTTTCAATCGACAATCGTGGGAATATCCGTGAGCGCGCGCAATGTGCTGCTTTCCGCGATACTTAACGTCATATTTCACAAAAATCTCGAGACATCGTACGTTAAGAAATACTGTGAAAGTAAATATACAGCATTTAAGAACTTCGTGCCTCTCCGTGCTAGAAAGTTTATCGCAAGCAAAAGTTGCATTAAAATTTTGAAAACGTAAAATCCATTTGAATCTAAATAATTACATTTAGAGAGATTCAAATCAGATTTATCATTTAATCACACAATATATAGGTTTGGTTTTTGAAAATTCTTTTCATTTTTGATCATTTGTAATTCCAGGAATGTATTCAGAAATTGCGTTATGACAAGTCAACCATTCGGAAAATCTGCGATTAAACTTAAGGAAAGTTCCGACGTACCAAATAGATATACCTATGCAAGCACGTAACAAGCGTGCACGTGTACCTACAGTAGATTAATAGAACATAGTATTTATTGAATAACACTTTAGCTCTTATGTCTATATTAACCTGCATATCCCTCAAGCTGGCTTATCCATTATGATCCTCCACAAAGGATGCTTTGAGGATATGAGGTCCATTCCAATAGATTAATTTAATAACATTGCTATTAATCTATTATCATATATATATATGTATATATAAGAATTTGTTTGATACATACAGTATATATATATGCTGATAAATCTAAGCAAATGTTCAATTACTTCAAATTATGTTACTTAAAGTAATTGTTTTGACAACATCGCAAGAGAATACAAATGTATCATGTAATTAATGAGACGTATTATATGCGAGTAAAATTAATTGAAGAAAATTGCATTTTAATTATTATACATAATAACCAATTAATACGTTATATATAATTTCGA
>NW_017295363.1:0-1986 GCF_001594075.2 Trachymyrmex cornetzi
AATGAAAATATAAAAAGTCAAGAAATATATTTTAAAATTTTGTAAGCTAATTTTTTCATGGCTAAATTTTATTTTCTAGTCAAGATGGGTAAAATAAATAATACTAATTTTAATTTAAACGTTTAACAACACAAATCGAGTAAGCAGAAACAAAACTCATTCAGACCTTTAACTGAAAAATTCAATCAATACAATAATGTTTACCCTTTAGTGAATAATTACTGTTTCGCTCTCTCTCTTCTTCCTCTCTTTTCATTGACCATTCCTAAACAGTTTTTCCGAACATTTTCCTAGGTTAATCGTTATTTCGTATTTAGTAATAACACATCAGGATACTGTGCGGATGCAATGGCGGCTCTAGAAGGATCAGACAATTGGGTGTGGAAACATGTTATTAAATTAAACAATTTTACTATACAGTGCAAGATAAATAATTGTGATAAAACTTATAAGTCTGATAAATGTAGAGGTAGAGTGATGATAAAGATAAAAGGACATTTATACATTGAGCATGGAAAATACACTGAAGAAGATCGATTAAAATGGGAAAACGACAATGACTTAATATGGCGATATTTCGACAAAATAGGTTTATACAAAGAAAAATGTAAATTTTGTAAATATACATGTTTCCTATCATATACACCATCGTTAAGGACTCATCTGCGAATAAACCATCGTCAAAAAATAACAGATGATGTACGAAAAGAAATTGCGAATAAGTCTCTATCGCAATATTTCGAAGTTCATGAGAAAAAATTTAGTATACGGTGCAAACGTTGCAATGATGAAAAGGACATACTTTACGGAACAGATGTCTTAACACATCACATTTGTTCAAACGGGTATCTACGTTCAAGGTCTCGACAAAAACCTAAAGATAATAACGTGAACAGAATGACAAAACAATCTATAGCCGATGAAAATACAAATCCAAGTTCCCACCATGATAATTTAAATAGAGCTCTTGGAAATCGAGAAACTCAAAAAAGGTAACTGTTATGTAATAAAAATGTTAATGTTTCACTTTTCTTAAGTTATTATAATAATATATTATGTGCTCTTACTTAGTATATTACTTAATTCAATTTATTTATCCCAACGTTTATTACAATAACGGTGATAAACAATATTGTAGTAGCCTACAATAAAATGTCAAGACACATTTCCAAATATAAACTTATACCAATTTCAAAATTAAACTTTATTTTCAAGATGTTTAAAATATATAATGCTAATCTTAATCTGATTGATTGACAACAGAAATCGAATAAGTAGGAATTAAATAATATGATTTTTAACTGAAAGATTAAATCAATAATCTTTACATATTAGTGAAAAATGATATGTTTTACTCTCTCTCCTATCATTAATCTTTCCTAAACAACTTCTCTAAATATTTTTCTTGGCTTGATCGGTATTTCATATTTAGTGACACATCGCAAAACTGTACGGATGTAATGGCAGCTCTAGAAGGATCAAACAATTGGATGCGGAAACATGTTCATAAATTAAACAATTGTACTGTAAAGTGCAATGTAGATGGTTGTCATAAAACTTATACAACTTATACAACTTATAAACATGCAAGAATGATATCACTGCTAAAGGGACATTTATATCATAAGCACGAAATATGGAATAAAGAAGATCGCTTAAAATGGGAAAATGACAATGACTTGATATGGCGATACTGCGACAAAGTAGGCTTCTATGAAGCAAAATGCAAATTTTGTGGCAGTTTACTTCATCAAGCACATATACCAATTATAAAGTTTCATCTGCGAATGAGACATAGTCAAGAAATAAGAACTATCGTAGAAAAAGAAATAGCGACTAAGTCTCTATCGCAATATTTCGAAATAGATGAAGAATTTAGCGCATTGTGCAAACGTTGCAATGATAAAAAGGACATATTTTACGGAACAGATGCCTTAAAACACATTTGTATAGAAACAAATCAACGTTTAAGGTCTCGACAACAAC
>NW_017295364.1:0-1988 GCF_001594075.2 Trachymyrmex cornetzi
AGTAGTATATATGTATAATAAATATAGTTATTACTATAAGTATTATATTTATAAACTTAGAAATTATATTACAGGAGGATTGATAATAGCTCCTCTGAATATGTATTCATATTGCCATGGAGCATGAGCTTCACCAATTGGAGAAACAAAATATTTTTTAAGAGTATTTCTCATTTCCTTCGCTACACAGAATCTGCACGGTTAGCACCCATTCGGCCGACTTCTACAAAGTATGGAGAAAAATGTCTCCTCCATTGTCCTTCTCTAATGCTACCATCTTCTTCCTCCATATCAATTAAATGTGTTGTACAATATCGACGATTGTTCATATTTTCCTGTTCTTCCCCAAGCATAATAAAATTGTGTAGGCAGAGGAGGTTTTTCAACAAATTTTCGCAGTTAGTTGTTGACATACAAAGAGGTTTGTGTAAGATACGCCATCACGCAGTCAAAATGCCAAAAGTATTCTCTATTGTGCGCCGTGCACGTGACAAGCGATAATTAAAGATCCTCATGTCATCAGTCAGCTTTTTACGCGGATAGGGCCGCATCATATGTGTTGACAATGGGAAAGCCTCATCGCCAATAAAAACAAAGGGAAAAGGAATATTTGTCCCTGGAAGTAGTGTGGGATCTGGTAAGAATATATTGCCTGCAGCTAGATTACTTGCAAATTCAGTATTGGCCCATACTCCACCATCACTTATAGAACCTGAAAATAAATAAGAGTGGCAATTACAGATAACATATATTATAAACTATATAGTAAAAAGTTAAAGAGTAAATAAATATATTCACCATATTGCCCAATATCAATCCATGTAAACTTGTATGTTGCATCGCAGATGGCAAGTAATACCATACTGAAAAATTGTTTGTAATTATAGAATGCTGATCCAGAATTGGGCGGGGCCTAAATTCTCATATGACGCCCATCTAGTGCTCCTAGGCAGTTTGGAAACTGCCATTTTTCCATGAACTCTTCACTTATGGATTTCCAGTCTTCTTTACTAGAAGGTTTCAAAACAATTGGTTGTAACACTGTCCAAATTGCCTGACAAGTCTCACTCACTATTTTATTAACAGTCGATCTGCTTATCCTAAATTCTGCATGTTTTAATTTAGCGCTATTACCCTGGGATAAGTACCTGCAATAATCATGATGAAGTAACTTCAAAGAAAATGATAAAATTAAAGTGCATTAATTTTATTTACAACAAAGCTAAGCGTAGCTCTGTAGGAAGAGGAACCCGGATACTGTTCTTCTTAAGATGAGGATGAAGTAAATCTACTAGCAAATGAAATTGCTCGGGCCATTCTATATAATGCAAAGAACTCTTCATGATCATTCTGAAGTAATCCTTGAACAAGGTTATGATAAAATCCTTGAGCATTTCGTAACCTATTTACAGGTCGAACCCACCAACGTCGGTGCTTCGTCGTCCTTCTTCTCATAAATTGCCATTGTGACAGCAATAAACTATGCCAAGATAGACACAATGAAAAGAAAAGTCCTATTTTTCAATTCATAATGGATGAGCGATTGTAGTACTGAATGCACCCAATGAACTACTAAGCAAACTCCATCACTATTTTATATGTAACCACCATTCTCTTATGGAAAAAAACACTGAAAATTTCGTAAAACACTGAAAATTAGGTATTAACACTCAACTTTGAGTGTTAATATTTAATTTTCAGTGTTTTTTTGAAATTTTCAGTGTCTTTCCATAAGGGATTGTAACCTCAAACAGTGTATTTTCTGATTGGTCGACTTTATGTCGTAGCTGCTGCTACGTCGTCTTCATTGTAGACAGACATGGTTGTAGAAATTGTGCTAATGCTTGCGTCTTACTACATTACTGCCTACTGCTACTTGCTAGTTGTATTGTAGCTTGACTTTAAGGGTCATCTACATAGAAGTTGTAGATGGTCGTGGAGTCTTAAGTCGTAGGAAACCAACCAATCACAATCAAATATAAGGAGAA
>NW_017295365.1:0-1991 GCF_001594075.2 Trachymyrmex cornetzi
TATAACTGTTACAAGTACTGCAGGGACCACGAGAAATGCTACAAATAAATCGAATGTATACATATACTCTTCCCCGGATAATCCTGAAGAACAAGAAGAAACAGATGAAGATGAGACACAGAATCAAGAAGCTCAAGAAATTACGAACAATTCGACTGAAGAAGTGATTGGTGAAGATGAAAATGCCACAAGTTCAGAATTATCTTTATTGGAACCACGTCATAGTGATCGCACACCAAAACCAAAGAAATGGCTTGACTATATTACCTTCATGATCATGCATGAACCAGAAAGGGACGAAGAGCCAGCGACTGTTAAAGAAGCGCTAAATGGTACTCATTGCAAGGAATGGCAATCTGCTATGCAAGAAGAAATCAATGCATTAATAGGAAACGAAACATGGGAACTATGCGTGCCACCAAGAGATAAGAAGATACTCAAAACTCGATGGATCTTCAAGATTAAGGAAAATCCTCAAGAAGGAACTAGAAGATACAAGGCCAGATTAGTTGTGAAAGGCTATGAGCAAGTACCGGGAGTTGACTATCATGAAACGTTTTGTCCAGTTGTCAGATTTACAACATTGCGATGTATGTTTGCAGTAGCTGCAGAAAGAAATTACGACATTGATCATTTAGATGTTGTGACAGCTTTCTTGAACGGTGATCTTGAAGAAGATGTCTATATGGAACTGCCAGAAGGTTTTAAGGAGAAAGAGAATGACGGAAAAGTTTGTAAACTCAAAAAGGCGTTGTATGGCCTGAAACAAGGAGCAAATGCCTGGAATAAGAAACTGGAGCAGACACTACGAGATATTGGATTCACGCGTTCAGAAGTTGATAGAAGTCTTTATACATTAAAAAGAAAAGAAAGAAAAGAAGAGAAGGTTATATATATAACTACATATGTTGATGATCTACTACTGTTTTCGAATGATAAAAGGCTCAAGAGATCTGTTATAACAAATTTAGAAAGAAGATTTAAAATGAGAAATCTAGGTCCAGTCGCCAGGATCCTGGGTGTCAACGTATTTCGAGACAGAGATAGAAAATGTATAACTCTGAATCAATCTGACTACATAAAAGAAGTCCTGAAGAAATATAATATGGAGAATTGTAAACCAGTGAAAACACCGTTGGATACGAATCAAAAGATGATCAAAAACACCGAACTTCAAGATAATGCGAATATCTTTAGTAAGAATATACCTTACAAGGAAGTTTTAGGTAGTTTTATGTATGCTTATCAGGTAACACGACCAGATTTAGGTTCGGCGATTTCGATTTTAAGCGCGTTTGCGGAGACACCAGATAAAATGCATTGGAATGCATTAAAACGAGTTTTAAGATATTTAAAAGGAACAATAAATTATCAATTAAAATTTAATGGATGTAAAAATACGGAATTGGTAGGTTATAGTGATGCTAATTGGGCGGGAGATTTAAATAACCGTCGTTCAACAAGTGCTTATGTTTTTCTACTAGGAGGTACAGCGGTTTCATGGGCTTCCAAAAAGCAGAAAAGTGTATCACTATCGACTACAGAATCAGAGTATATTTCAATTGCTTTGACGATTCAAGAATCATTGTGGCTAAAGAGTTTATTGATGGACATTAATAGCACATATGTAGATTCTGCAATTAAAATATACTCAGATAATCAGAGTGCAATTAAGCTTGCACATTCGAATCACTATCATGCTAAATCAAAACACATAGATACAAAATATAATTTTATAAAAGAGATTATAATGAACAAGACAATTAGTTTAGAATATATATCTACAGAGAATATGATTGCGGATTCATTAACTAAAGCGGTAACTAAAGATAAAAATGATTTCTGTAATAATGGTATGAATTTATGTTAATAATAAATTGATCAATGTTCATGATTTATTTGTTATAGTATCTCAAGTTCGAGAGGAGAAATGTTGGTATACGCTCTTGAGATACTAAATACTTAGCATAAATGAATGAATGGTATGACTT
>NW_017295366.1:0-2005 GCF_001594075.2 Trachymyrmex cornetzi
AAGAAAATCTCGAAGCAGGAATTCCTCACGAAGCTTAGAATCTAAGAATTCATCTAGATCTCGGGCACATTCTACTTCACCGTCTAGGTAAATTTAAAGTACTAATGCATTTCGAATTGTTTACGTAATTTCACATATGTAGGTCTAGTTATAAAGGTTGCGTTCGCTTTTAGAGCTTTCAACGTTTCCATTTACATCTAAGTCCGGGTCTACAACAGGTGATTTAAGCTTTAAGCCGTAAGAAATTGACCAATTACAATTGAATCCGAGGGGAATAATCGATTGTGATTCGCCTATTTCTTATGACTTAAGGCTTAAAAATCTATTGTAGATCCGGACTAATGGGTGATAAAGACAGAGTCTAATGATTATTAGTTCTTAAAGTGTGCTAGCCCAAGATGCAGTCCACTTGCCGCTACACACACATGCTTTGGAGCATTTGATTGATCAATGGGAGGAAAGAATTTTATTGACCAGTCAAAAAATGCTTCGAAGCACTTAGTGGACTGTAAATTAAGGCTGTGTTTCAAAATTTACTGCTAGTACTAAAAATCTATACACGTAAACTATAGACTTTCGGTACTGGCAATAAATTGTGAAACATTAGGTAAATATGGTACGCTCAAAATTTTTAGTCATAGCGTTAATTTATTTTTGTTATAAATCTAAGAAAATATTAATTATGTTTTAATTTTTTGTGTTTTATATTTTTGTTAGAGTATAATCTGTGTAAAGCTTCGTATCTATTATTATAGATATTCAAGTTATACTTTTCTTTTCTATTCGTAATATATTTAATTTTTTGCAAAAAGTGTTCCAAATTGAAATGCTTTCTGAACTCCTATAAGAGTATTGGCTCTAAATTGTGTTCATTAGCGATGTTTTTGATTTGTTAAAAGCAAAGGAGTTAATACATTTTAGGAGGTTTAGGGAGCACGTAGGGATTGTTGGATTTATCTTTTCTTTTTTATTCAGTTTTACTTGCTGAATTCGAAAATTAAGAGATCCGTTTTTTATTTCTACGAACTGATGCAAACGGTGCAATAGATCTGTTCTTTTTAGCTAAAGTTCTTGCACGGTTCATATCTTTCTTTTTTCTCGATGTTCGAGAAAAAAAGAGAAAAGATGAACCGTGCAAGAAGTTCAGCTAAAAAGAACAGGCCTAATAAGTGAAATAAATATACATTTGCTTCATTTTAACTTATTGTACCGTATGCATCGATTCAAAGAGTGCAGAAATAAAAAATGGACCTACCATATATAATGTTTTCAACTGCAGCGGGTTTTTAATCAACTGAGGTGGAATTCTCTAATGTTTTATCGTTAATTGTCGTTATCGTTGATTAGTGACAACTAATGAGAGTCGCGTTTTTTTTTCCAGTAGCGGGATTCTCTAAAGCCTGTTCTACAATAGGATTGCGCAAGCCGTAAACCATAAGAAATTAACCAATCGTAGTTGATTATTTTTGTCATATTCAATTGTGATTGGCCAATTTCTTACGACTTACGACTTGCGACCTTATTGTAGAAGAGGCATGAACGTCTTATCGACGATTGTCGCTACCGTTAACTGTACTTAACTTGCGTTACGTGTGATCACAAGTAATTCTGTATCGAGCAGTTATCTATGGCTGTGGTCAAAGTCTCGCTACAAATGCTTTGAAGCGTTTGATGGATCAGTTAGAAGAAAGAATTTTACAAACTAACCAATTAAAAAACGCTTTAAAGCGTTTGCAACATCGTGTTGACCATACCCTATATTTCTCATTAAATCAAATCGTTTTGAAAATTGTCGTTTATGTTAACGATGGACTCCGGAGATCTCGTTAAGATAATGACAATTTTCGGGACTTAATTCGATATAACAAGAAATATCGATACAAAATCACTCGTAACACAAGTTATTGATAAATATAGTTAATGATAGCGACAATTGTCGATAAGAGAATCCCGTTGATAGAATAAATTAATGCTTTGCTATTGATTGATATTACATGCTCTATCA
>NW_017295367.1:0-2008 GCF_001594075.2 Trachymyrmex cornetzi
GGTTGCGCAATAGTTAACGAGATATTAACGTTTAAAGATAGTCGAATAAGCGCGTCCGGCCGAGCTACTGCTGCCGAATATACAACCTACCGTCCCCACCGATTATTATGTGCATCCAATTTTATGTTAACAATCAAAATACATCGCATCATGTGTCTAATAAAAAAAAATATCGAACGTAACTACATTAATACAATAAAGAATTTAGAACGCATGATTCCATTTGCAATAGACATGTAACCGTTCATTAGGTACTACTTTCGAGGCAAGGTTAAACACATTGTTTTTCTTAACATTATGTACCTCGTTCAAGTGCAAGTTACGCATTGTAATACATAATTCCGCTGGATTAAGTAGGTAGATACGTATAAGAGATGCAACAGGCAGAGTCGTGTTGAAGCTATAGCTTATGCGATCACTTGTAGATGCAAAAGTGACCTTAAGCGGTTCACAAATTATCATATCTCGTTCTGCAAAAATAATCATGTTTTATTGTCATTTGTTATCACAGCATAATTCACCGTCGAATATAATAAATTCCTAATTTTAAACTATTCTCGACTATTTAAGAATATTTTTGCAAAAAACCGTGAACAATTGAGGGGAGAACATCTCAAAAAAAAAGAAATTATTTATTGGTAATTATTCAATCAACAAATTAAAAACCAAATCTAATTGTTATACAGAATATTGTATAAAAAAATAATAATATAATTGACGGAAATAATATAACGCGCGAAAAGTTAAATAAAATATAATTAAAGTTTACTTTTAATCTTACTTTTCAACTCATTCTTTTCCAAACGTTTTTTTCTGTTTACATTTATAAATCCGCTGTTGAAACCAACAAATTTTTATTATCATTTGACGTAAATGGTCAAATATATTTTATTTTAAAAAATTAAAAATTTTGTAGCAAAAATATTTTCGTGATGTTTTTTGGAAAAAAACAAATGATATATAAAATATAGATAGACACGACACACACACACGCGCGTGCATACAAGTATATGTACATTTACATATACATATATGTATATACATACATAAAAAGTTATGCTTTCATAGTTTGATAAGCTATTCATTTAGTAACCCGATTAAAATTCAGTTATCAAAAAAATAAGCGACAAATTTTAATTAAATAATCATTTTGCTGGAAACTATTCTATTGTAATATTACAAAGAAATAAATGTTACTTAATTCTACGTGACATTGTAAAAAAATATATAACAAAATTATATAAAAAAAATTTTCTTTTAGAAGAGATAAAATTGAGAAGTATGTCATACGGTAAAAAATGACGATATATATTTTTCAAATCTTCATAATTATAACTCTGTGTGCGTGTTTACATGTGTGCGTGCGCGCGCGCGCGTGTGTGTGTATAGAACGCGATTTTGTAGAAATAGTTTTAATAAGTTAGCTTTAAAAGTTGCCTTATAAGCCTTATAAGTCGTCAATAATTTATATATCTAATATCTCTAATATTAGGTATTTTTTTTCAATTTAATCATTTATGTTTGTGCGTGATTGCGTGTTCAAATAAATTGCGGTAAAGATAAACGTTTCTCTCTCAATCTTGATAAGAAGGAAAAAATTAAATAGATAATTTTGCAAGCTATCTAAAATAGATATTGTTGTACATCTTAAAAAAAAAAAGCATATACTAAAACATTTCACTTGATTATATCAAATAGCGTTTAGATTTTGCTTTTAGAATAATACACATAAGTAGCTATTTTAAAATCTGTTAAACGTGTCGTCACATAATTTGGAAGTATTCTTATACTTTTGCAACCCTTGTCAAAGCTCGATATATCCATAATCCTCGACAGTTCCGCGATAAAAAGGCGTAATAACGCCCTCAAAAGTTTCGTGGAATCGGATGAAATTGAATTCCATGCTGTAGAAAACGATGAGCCACAAGAAGACTACCCAGGTAAAGTTTGCCGACTCTCACCCGATGTTGAACGTTGGGCCGACGTTGGCGAATTCGCGGCAAACCGA
>NW_017295368.1:0-2025 GCF_001594075.2 Trachymyrmex cornetzi
GGGAAGGGACGGGCGATCACCGGCGATATCGGCAAGTAGCACACTTACCTGCGAAAGCAGCCTTCGCCGTGTACGACGCACCAGCGTGAGGAAGCGCGGAACGCGCGGCGAACAATGACACGGGCGATCGACGTGAGGGGGCGGGAGGAAACAGGGCTTGGTTCACCGATCCTCCTTCCTCGAACGGCGAACCTCGAAGCGGTAAAGCGGTAAGCGAGAGACAGGCGACACCAGACCAGCTGCGCCGTAGCGTAGCCCGCGTAGCGTAACTGCGTAACGCACGTAGCGCGTACAAACAACCACCTCTCTCTCTCTCGCAGTCAATTCGACTGTCGACAGGTCCGTTCGGCGGGTGGTCCTCTCACGAGTCACGAATCACGAGTCACGAGACGACGCCGTACGGGACGGGGACCGCGGCTCTTGTTATCCGCGCCATTTTCAAATAGTCCTTGGAGAGAGCGGCGGCGACGTAGAGAAATTGCGTATCGCGAATCGCGAGTAACACGACGCGGACGCCGCCCCGGACGCGCCGCGACAAATTCCTCGTCTCCCACCTCTCGTTTCTCCTCGCTTCCTCCGCCTTCCTCCTGTGGATTATTTCACCGCACGAATGCCGCGAATAATCGCGAGACGACAAGCGGATCACCCGGCAGCTGGAATACCACTACGGCACTGCCCTCGACTCACTCGACTCGACGCGTTTCTAATTTCTACGCGCACCCGCCGTCATGGCCGACTGCGACTAGGAAAAACGGAGTTTCTCTCGTGACGCAATCGAATAAGCACGCCCCGTTTCACCTGCATTTTCTCCGTCAGGCGGCGCCACGGTCGCGCAGTCGACAATCGGTAATGTTGATCGCGAATTACCTTTTATCCAAGGAGTACAAGTCAACCGCGGTTATATCGAGGGTCGGTAAATGGTCGAGCCATCACACGGGTATCTCATTTTTTTTACGCGTATCAAATTGAGCAGCAAATTATACACTCAAATATTTCATCTGTCGCCAACTTCATTTTCACGAACGTTGATATGATTACAATCAACGACAAAAAGATTTTTAAAAAAGATTTCGGATCTATAGCTGATCTATAGCATAGACTACTCGTATGATCAGTAAATGAAGATACGATCAGTGCATAATTATTACCTAAATGCCTGGTTGAGCCAGTGTAAAAAATATTGCGACCATATGCATAACGCAAGATGAAGAGAAGAGGCGAGACGAGAGGTCCAAGGGAGTGGAGCAGGAGGACTAGGAGGATCGTTTACGTCGTAAGTCGTAAGTCGTTTACGATTCGACGTGGCGAGACGCGAAAATCTTGATTCCGCGACCTCGCTTGGACCGCTTGAAAGTTCCTCATCGTGCGAATTGCGAGATTCAGTCGGACGAAACAGGACGAAGTAACGGTCGACGTAGATGCAGAGAACCACGAATGAACAATTATCGGATCAACGGATCCTGACGATCCTCGATCGAGTGTCAAGTTTCTGGAATTCGCGTTCGCGATTCCACTCGCCAGCACCCGATTATGTGTCATATTTTGTGATAACAATACTACGTCAACTGTGTCGCCCTGGTATCGCGATAAGGTCAGTTTATCCTCAATTATCACGTGAGGTTAGACAGCTAGTTCTCTTGAATTCTACGAAATTTAGCACACAGTCTTTTCTAACAACTTCTGCACGATTAATCTATAGATGTGTATATACGTACGTTGATTTCCTTTTAGTTCTGCAACTTCTTCACCAAGAAATTAATAACTGACTTTATTTTGCATATTAGGATAAAACTTAATTATTAATGTATTGATCGTAGTTTACATCGAGCGTAACTGGTGATTAATCATTACTAGACTGCGGAACTTTATGTAAAATACTTAACCGAATATTAACTATCAGACAGTTTTAGCAGTCAATCATTGTTCGTTAAAGAGTTATTAAAAGATAAAGTAAAAAGATTCAGATTGCCATCTGTAAATTTACAAAATTGCAAAATTTGCATTTTATGCAAAACATTCAGTTAA
>NW_017295369.1:0-2026 GCF_001594075.2 Trachymyrmex cornetzi
TATATATTATTTATTTATATTTAATATTTATATATATATATAGAGTGTAGTTGTATAAATGGCCACCTCTTTTACAAGTATACAGCAGCTGTCGTACGCATTTAATTAAATATATTCGATGTACTCTCTAAAAGAGAATCAGTGTATTATTACTGACTTTAGTGCTACATTTACTGTTTTTCAGTAATAATACACTGATTCATTTTTAGAAGTTATAGTTTCTACAGATTGAATTTGCAGAAAATGATAACCTCTAAAAGTGAATCAGTGTATTATTTACTGAAAAATATTCAGTAAATATTCACTGATGACTACATCAGTTATAAGTGTAGCACTGATGTCAGTAATAATACACTGATTCATTTTTAGAGAATATATGTATGTTAATATATGTATATTGATATTTAGACAAAAATATTTAGATTTTTTATTTTGTTTGTTGTATTACTTTTAAATACGATTTAGAATATTCTATGATTTTTTAATTATTTTGAAATATCTATCGAACATCCTTAAAGAAAAAAAGGTTAATATCTTATGGTTGTATTGAAATATTTGTATGAAATATTTTTATTATTGGATACCTACTATAAATAGTTTTTAATTGTAAGAAAATTTGTGTTGGGGGATCTGACTTTAATAGAAATACATTTAAATCAAACTGTTTTACTGTTTTTACGGCACTAATCTTCGACGCGTTATTGAATCAATATTCAGTAATCTCAATGTTTGCGTGAAAGTAATGAAAAGAGGTTGATCGCACTGACATATGATCTTCTCGATATGATACTATAACTGAACATATTGCGATTTGATCGGGAGAAACGAGAGCTACAACCTAGTGACACGCTTCGAGGTATACCACACTATTTTTATCACAAACTCGAATCTGCCACGGCGCCACAAAACCTTGTGCGATGCATTAACGCCACTGTAGCTTATTTCATTTTTAAACACGTGCGGTGAATACACTTTCTTTTCGAATATGAATCGCCAGTTTACATCAATTCCAGACAACAATCTATCCGAATCTAATTTTTTGATCGTGAAATGCTAACATTTCGTAAAATTAATAAATCGGTATGAAATGAACGATTTACTGCAGGAAGAAAAGAGATAAAGAAACAAAAAAGACAGTTGTCAAACTAAATTAATATAACACGATTTTTATAAATAGATTTGTGTAACTAATAAAATTCTATGAACGTAAACATTATAATTGTATAAGATGTATGTATTTCTATATATTTGATATACACATATATTGTTCAGAATATAGGTCAGTTTTTGATCGACAGGAACGCGTGTATGTTTCAAAAGCCAACAAATTTGTTAGCAATTGGTCTATTTGCGTTGGAAATTTGTGGACCAACACACATTATTAGAATATTACTTTATTTCTTTTTTATTTAATCCTCGATTATTTGTTAGAAAAGAGTTTAGAATTTATCTTCAAATTCTCAAATACATTGAATTTTTGTTACAAATCTTGTCCTAGAAAATTAAACTTAGATAATCAAAACAGTAATTTTTAATTAAAAGCAGATAAGTAATTATTATAAATACGGTAACAAAAAGGGGGGAGAAAAAAAATCTTTTTTTAAGTATTTAAAATATATTTGTAAATTTTTAGAATGCCTTTTGGATTATCATTATACTTACATAATATCTATTTAATATAACATACGTGATTATTGTAATCTATATTTATACTTTGTACAAAAAGCTAAAAAAATATTCTTTACATGCTATTATGATACCTTCTAGATATTTGCTCAAGATGTAAAAGAAATAATATTTTTCTAATATGAAGTTTCAACTGCAAAGAAATGTTATGGAAAGCATGGTGAATTGAGATTCGATGATAATCCAAGGCAAATTTTGAAGTAAAATTTTAAAAATAGTAACCACGTATTTTACGGCCAACAGAAAAGACGCACAGTTCTGGCGAGGACGGACTAATTATTTACCTATGCTTTTACACTTGCCATTACCAAAAATACACGCTGTTAGCTACTCTCAGGGT
>NW_017295370.1:0-2026 GCF_001594075.2 Trachymyrmex cornetzi
AGTAGATATAAAAGTGACTTACTCATATCTCTTTAATTCGAATTTTGATCACTTGCCCACAGGTTTAGATGAATAATAATAATACTATCGTCGTTTTCAATAAAAAAAAACGTAAAATTACATATGTACTTATAACTTAAATGTCACATCTTATAAATGCCAAAAACATAAAAATTTCGTAAATTGTTCTATTACTACGTCTGAGTGTAAATTTTGAACACAATTCTCTTGTTAGTTTAAAAGTTATTTAATTTTTTATAGCGGTCTCGTTTTAATTCATTTTGCTGCATAAAACCACTATAAGCCAAATTAAATATTGTTTTGATTTTTGTAAAATTTTTCGAATAATGGATTAGCTTCTTTGGCTAATTGTTTAATTGATACTTTTAGCTGATATTGTACACAGCCAAAAAATATCCTTATAAAAAAATAAGCTCTGGAATATTCATATCAAACACATATGCAAGCTAATGCTTCATAATATGTTCATCAACTTTCCACGTTTTATAAATAAATTGCGAATTTATATTCTGAGGGAAAAGAAGCAATATTTCATTAGTAGCAGTTGTATTATTTGACTACTTTGATATGGCGACGGATATGGAACGCAATAAGCTAATGTGTTTTACTTAATCATTTTCAACTGTATAGAGAGGCGAATATTCCCGGCGTAAAAGTTTTAGCGAAAGTGGAACGCGTCGAATAACATCTTATGCTCGGGACTGTGTCAAAATATTTTGTATCGCGCGAGAAAGAGAGCATCGCATATTGTCACGTGTTCGAGACTCTCTTTGTACACCGTCGTATAACGTTAATGGAACGAGAATTTCGCGCGTATACACGAGTAAGGTGCATTGCAGATGATAGTGCACGCTACTGCCAAGTGTAAAAAAAAAGCGCAAGCGAGTCAGATATCGCTCTTTGATCTCTCTGTCTTCGCATTGCTACCTTTGATACCGAGATCATGATAGATTTTTCGACAATTGCGCGCGTTATAGATCAGTCACCTCCTCTTTTCACGTTTTTAGACGCCGTTTGCTTTCATGTTGCGACGGCCACGCGGAATCGCGCGCCCGAGATGGTAAAAATTTATGGAAATAGGAGTAAATTGACATCCCCTATAAGAAGTTCCGTCGCTTTCTGCTCAAGAGATCGTTAACTTTCAAGTAGATAGAATAGAAAGGTAACGTTACGATAAAAATAATTGATGGGATCAGTAATGCGTAAAATATTGATTGGGAGTGAATATATTGAGGCGAGCGCACCGAAGACGAAAATAGTTAAGTAATGTATTATCGTAATATTATTGTTACGTTTTAACAAATTTAATGCTGGCACACAATTATAGACTGCATAAAATTTTACTCGGATCGAGGATTATTACGCGACACTTGGTCTGCGGTTGGCGTTTCAAGCCGCGCAGCAATGTGCACTCAGGGTTTAGTGCATGCAAATTTCTTGCGACGGTAGTTTTCGGTCAGCGACACAACGTTACCAAGCTCTATACCTAAATCCAGCGTGCCGAGAACCTATCTAACTAGCTCATCAATTTCAGATACCCTCGGTCCAATGTGGCGTGCGCTAATTGCATTTGCTTCTGTGCCGATATCCGTGCCAGTCTCCATCAGATTATTGTAATTATTGTTATTACGAATATCCCTCACGCGTAATTTACGACGAAATAGTTTGAATTACGGAGGCCCACATCAATTATGTGTTACCGCGTCGCGGCGGCAACGCTCATTGGAAATTGAAAATTTTTAGCGCAGTGCAACGTCGACGTTATTTCGACATTAAATTATGTACGTCGATGCGTCGTCCACACGACAGAACAGTTTATACCCGAGCGGTCGAAACATTTCGATTAAATAAAGTGTCATTTGCTCGCCATTACTATTCTTCGTTCTTTAGTGCTTCTTTATATATAAACATGTAACTTAATCAGTGTACAGTTTGCATATCTTTGTTTCTTAATTTGACTATTGACTTTTTTTATTAATCAATAGACGGTGAGTTATAAAATGGA
>NW_017295371.1:0-2034 GCF_001594075.2 Trachymyrmex cornetzi
AATGGTGTTTTCACCCCTTTAATCGACGGAACTATTTCTAAAATTGATAGAGAACTCTAGAACCCTTGGGGGGGCAACCAGAACTCTACTTGTTTTTTCAATTTTTGAAAAAAGTGGAGCCAGCTTCACAGAGTTAATAAAAAGATACGTAACGTATCACTTAGGTTCTATTCCAGATGCGCGTATATTCTTAACGCCTTTTTTTACCTTTTTCTAAAAAGATAATCTTTTATACGAATGATACATAAAATTTTGTGGAATTTAATTTAGCGCCAGTTGTTGATATCAAATTTTTTATACAAATAATACATATAATTAAAATTAAGTAAATAAATTAAGTAAAGATAGTACCACTTTGGTTTTTATTACACTAAAATGTAATTTTACAAAAGAAAGAGGAATGTATAAATATGTATGGATATATTTCATATATAATTTCATACATACATAATTACAATTATAATTATGTATGTTTATGAATATTTATACGTTTTTGTGTATGTTTATACATATTCATGCATAAAAAATTTTTTACCGGAAGCGTATAATTTCGTTTTCGTTCGATCTTCTTTTGTTTTATACTAACGTAAGTTATAAACAAATAGGAATCGATGATCAATAAATCGGTTTTTTGTTATCATTTCCTAGCTTAATTAACAAGTACCAATGTATAATTTCGTTTCTATCCAATCTCCTTTTGTTAAATGTTAAGTTATAAACAAATGGAGATCGAAGACGAATAGATCATTATCTTCTTCGAATAACAACCTATCTGAAGTTACAGATCTGGACTTTGCGTCGCAATTATCTTCGCTTGTAGGATACGAAGAGAAAAAGTAAAGTAAAAGAGAAATACAATCAGAGTATAAGCTATTGATTAAGTATAAAACTTAAAACTCGATCGAGACAGCCCTTACTGAGATTAAATAATCTCGATCTGGTGCAACTCGCCATGTCTTAGCGCCGAGACACTACCGTGTCTCCAGATTTGGCAGAATATTAGAATCATAAAAATTATTTTAAATTCAATTATTTTGTAATTCAAAAGACGAGATTGCAGCTGCAATATTAAATATGTTATCACATTCGTGGCATCGCGTGAGTTAATTTTTACACCAATTATATTTTTTACGAGAATTATATCCCTCTTCTGGAGTATGTATCCTCTGCGAAATTTTCTTTTTTTTCCTCCTTCCTTCGCTCCCTATTCAATTCTTATCCTTTTGTTCAGTCGTTGCAGTAACTAAAAAGTAAAGATAACACAGACCATCTGGCGAACACGAAATAATACTAGCGGCTGAAAGTTCCTTAACAGCTAAGTTCAAGTCCGCAAAATTTTTCTTCCCAAGAGCAAAGAATTATGCGTTTGGCTCGCGAGAACTCTTCGCAAATTCAATCTTACCAAGTCGTCGTCAATTCCCGGTTGCCGTATCTATTCCTTTGCATTCGTATTCTATGTCATGTCTATGCGTACGTGTTATTTTTAATGTCTCGATGTCATTCATGTTCAATTTGATAAGCTAACATTTTTATAATATTTTGCATTTTCTTCATAATTAAAAATTACTAAATATTCAATTTTATATTTTTTAAATTATTATTAAAAGTAAAAAAAAGACGTTGATTTCATGTAATTTTACATATTTCTCTATACGTATTCTCATAGAAAGATTATACCGAAACATTTGCTTTCTTCACAGGTTATCTTTGAAAAACCAACTCACCCGCGATCCATGTTTTGAAATTGAAAAATCATACAAAAAGAATATTTTGAGGCAGTGCAATATTATCTAAAAGTATCAGTCAAATGATCAACCAAAAATTTAATATCAGTCAATATTATTCAAAAAATTTTTTATGACCCATGAATACATCCAGAAATCAACTACAAAAAGGAAAACAACAAATAATCTGGCTTATAATAGTTTTATGCGACAAAATGACCATTTTTGCTGCAATTTTAGGTCAATAGCTTTTAAACGAGTAAGTGGCTTCAAATAAATTCTTTTGCACAAATATTTATTATCGTTTTGT
>NW_017295372.1:0-2041 GCF_001594075.2 Trachymyrmex cornetzi
ACCCGCATTAGCGAGGGAGGATGATCGCCAAACAGCCATACTGAGAAGCCAGAGGGCTCCAGTAAACTCCAACTTTCCTACCGACAGCTAACTTCGATGCAGTGAACTACGTCAAGGACCAAGTTCCACCTTGGGTTCTTCTACCAACTTTGTCTTCGCCCTCATCCTGGAAGAATTTTAAGATATCCGCGAATCTCCTGAGAGCCATGTAACGATTAACTATAATCTTCATTAGTGAATGCATTCAGAATAAACTCTTTGCAAAAAATTTAACCAAGTAGCGCAGCGAAAAATCTATAACTATTGAAAGAACTTCGTTAAAAATGTTAACATATGATACATTGTTAATTCTTTAAATTAGCATCTTAACTCTTTTTGATTTGCACTATATTACTGAAAATCTCATTGATTTGGATCTTTGATTTCCTGGTTTAATTAATTTTTTATCTTAATGGAACTAAAATCCTTAGATATCTATTGTCAAAAACAGAATTTGGAAAAGTTAAGTTGTTTTTGAGAAATCTTGCAGATAGTTAAACGGACGGATAGACGAACGGCCAGACCAACACTGCGAAATTATTAAGGAGTTTACTACACTGCACTACATAAAAAATATACGCTTAGTTTACCTTGTACGTTCGATGGACTTTGAACAAGATCTTTCCAAAGTGAATTAATTAAAAGTAAAGATATCGCCACTTTTATTATAACAATATTTGCATTTTATTACATTACAAACAATTATTATGTATAGATTTAGATTTTATTAGATAGATTTCACATTTGTGCTTAAGAGGATCTTAAAGACGATTAGTCATATTGTAAATAACAGAGTTGACAAACGTTATTTTTTTCAATTACTTTGCCGTTACTTTTTATAGTAAACAATTTAATGACGATGTTGCAATTTTTTATAACGGTAACGCTAACAAACTAAACGCTAAGATTGTGCTAAGATCGCTTTGAAATTAATTTATCATTATTACTTACTGAAAAAAGTAATAAATAATGAGTAATGCGTAACGCTACTCGTTACAAGTAACGAGTAAAAAGTAACACGTTACAAATTAGAAGTTATTTTTTCCAGTAACGAATGACTTTTTCAATCCGTTACAAGTAATGATTGACTTTTCTAACTCTGATGTGTTACGATTACCGTCATAAAAAATTTACAATGTCATTACCAAATCGTTATTATAATGAGGTAACGATTGACAAAGTAACGGAGTTACAAGTTACTTGCCAACCCTGGTAAATTTTACTCACGCATGCCACACATACACGCATAAATCTTCGTGTAACAATTACGTTTTAATTAGACGTCTAAGTCTAATTTTAAAAACTCTTGTTTCTTCAAGTTGTTTCTTCAAGTAAACTACTAGTCTGTGGACTACTATTTCGTAAGTACGGATTACACAGCTTTTATATGAAGCAAACGTTGTCACAACGTAACAGCTCCGGAGCTATCCTATTGGACTAAGAAATGATAAAGAAGATCTCGATTTCGAAAGTTTTTGTTCTCATCATTTACTCTACCTCACAGACACGTACTAATGCGTATACTTTAATCCTGGAAAAGGATTTTCAAATCAGTATATATATATATATATATATAAGAGAAAAAAGAAGTAATTATATATTATACAAAATATTATATTTAGTCAATAATACAAACGACTTATGATGTCCTTAAACTGATTATATTTATTTTATTGATATTCTCAAACACTTGTGTCTATACAGGGTGTCCAGCAATTATTGACAAAACGCTTTTGTGTAGATAGAGCGAACTAAACTCTATCGAATCGAAAAGTCCTCTACCATTTTGTAATTTTCGCAATGGTTAACAAGATATTAGTTACTAAATATCGTCGAATATTGGTCTTCAATAATTTTTTACTCAAGTACTATTATAATATAGTAGAGAGCGCCTTCAGGATCGATCAAAATTGGAAGTTTTGAATAATATAGAGAAAGATCACCGATACCGACATACCATTTTGTTTTTAGACAATATTTCTTAAACAAAAGGTAAAAATAC
>NW_017295373.1:0-2043 GCF_001594075.2 Trachymyrmex cornetzi
AAAGAATATTCTATTTTTGTAATAATTTTATTAGTTTTAATATTGATATTTAACACAAATAAAACTAATTTTGTATTGAATTTTTTATTCATAAAAATCAGTAAGTCTTTTTTTATCCATAAACCAATACCTATAAATGTATCGCTGTCAGATTGTACCATAAACCCAAATCTGGTGAAAAATTAAGCGATAATTACTTTCAGAAGCCGCCGTATAAATGGTACCCGGTAACTTTGGATGTGGTTCGGCAGTTTTTGCAGCAATAACAACATTTGCACCATCTTTCGCTGCTTTCAAAGCTATACTCTTCCCAATACCTCTTGAAGCTCCAGTTATAAAAATAGTCCGACCGGCCAACTTCCTGTCAAATATTGGTAGTAACTAGTATAATCTTGTTCAGTGACACAACATTTATAATAGCATTATTATTTATCTAGATGTATTATTAAAAAAATACTATATATCATTTAACAAATTATAAATCATTCATGAGGATTACAAATATCATATTTATATTTATACATTTATTTTGTTTTATAAATAATATACTGTAATAATTCATTATATTTAAGTTTTAAAATGTAAAATAGTAATTTAATGTATCATATAAGATAAATGTATCAGTTAATGGACATGAATCAATTGTTAGGTAAAAAAATTAATCATTTAAAATATTATACTTTTAATGATATGTACAATTCTAAATATATTTATATTATTAAATTTTTATAAACAACAAATTTAATCAAAGTCATATACATCATTAAAATCTTAATATTTAAAATTTTATGTCACTTTGTCCAGCAAATTGGGTCATATCCACTAATTGATATATTTACATTACATCATTTACAAACATAAATCTGTTTTTGAATAAATTTTTGTTTTCAATATGCAAATAAATCAACAATTCTAGAATTAAGTAAAAAATTTTTAGACTTAAGTAATGCAATTCACATTTTAATTTGTACAACTTATGAACAGTACAACAATAAATTTAACACATATTTTATACATTATCATGTGTTTACATAAATTATGAAAATGAGTCCACGTAGCAATCAGATAATGAAATATATATACATACTTATGTAAATTTATACTACTGTCTCTGGTAGTACTGTTGAGGATAAAAACTTGATGAATCATATAGAAACACATGAACTTGAAATTACAAAACATTACTTACCCCGTATTAATCATTTTCCTGCCTTTTTGCAATATGCTAGCTATAGAATGTTAACGTCCTCGTTGATACGTGGCCAAGTGACCGAAAACGGTATCTGATCGGTTGACGTCAATTACAAATCAAGAGCCTGACTGCTGGAGACGTAAATCACAATTGTGTTCGTTGCGGCCGTTTCGAACTACAGTTCCCACTCAGTAGGTTCAAAGTACATCATATCTTTAGAGAAACGCCTCAACAATCAACAGTCATCCCGCAACACGAGAGTCTTGACATTTTCTGTAATAAGAAATATATATACACATATATATATTGATATATACATGTATATAATCTTATATATATGTGTACACGTATCAGAAGAGCACACAGAAATCCTGATACGACATCTGTATCAACTTCAGAAATGAAAATGCTCACAAAAATGAGATGTCGGTAAATTCACGTACGATTATATCATAGTATTATTTATCTATGAGCGGTAAACTAATGATTATCTACACGATCTAATGCAGAATAAAAAAATTAAATTCACTCTTTTTAAAGAAATTAATATACATATATTAATATATATGTATATATTGGGTTAAGAAAAAATCTTTTTACAGTCGAGATTTTTTACGTGCCACTATTGGTGCATTTAGGGAGACGCTATTAGCGCTACTTCTGTCATTCTGTATTTTCGTGTTTATTATTTCGTGTAAAACAAGGATAGAATGGCTGCGTTCAGCAGAACGTTTATTTTGCAACTGTTAGAAGTTTTCTTCGCGCTGATTGGGCTATGCTTTTAGATTAAGAGGAATGGTCCAATCTCAGCAGAGAATCATAAAACGGTTGCAAAACTGTTGTGTTCTGCT
>NW_017295374.1:0-2044 GCF_001594075.2 Trachymyrmex cornetzi
CCGACGACAAGTAATTTTTCCTTTCGGGATTCAAATAATCCTTGAGATGTCCGACCTAATGAAATAGGAGGCAATGCATAGTCGTGCACGACAACCTCTCATAATACTCAATATTTTTCTTGTATCATCTTTTGTATAATTTATACCTTTTCTTGCTAAGATTTTCTTTACTTGGTCTACATTTTGATGTGTAAGTCGACGATGCCATGATGAGAGAGTTTCTACTTTATCCACAAGATAACAACTTGATATATCAAAATAATCCTGTTTAGCATTACACACCGAACTATAATCATTGTTTCTTGGCTCTGATATTCCATTTTCTTGCTTAAAACTCATTTTACAGAGTTTGTTGTATCTTTCTACTCTGGCTCGAACCTTACCTTCTCTATCTACAAACTCGCAGTATTTACTATTTGTAATTAATTGATAACCTTTATCCATTGCATGTCCGACAGAGAACAAGTTGAATTTTAGATCAGGTACGTACAAAGCGTCGGACAAAAACGTTTTAATGAAATCTGATCCAGTCCATGCATACAACACAACAGTACTTTTTCCTTTAACATCTAGTAAAGTTCTATTATCTATTTTTATTTTCTTGATTTCTTGCCTTTCACAAAATATCTGAAACATCTTCTTGTCGTTACACATGTGTTCACTTGCTCCAGTGTCCATAAACCAATCCTTAGAATTACTTGATCTGTTATCTCCTATAAATGCATTAACCTTAGATTTGTTTTCTGTCTCTTTATCCTGTTTTATTTCTTTATCTTTTTCGTTCTCTTTAGTTTTTCGAAACCAACAGTTTTCACTTGCATGGCCTAACTTCTTACAATGGATGCAATTTCTCATATTCATTTTCGAGTTTTCATTTTTCTTATACTGTTTGGCTGTATGTCCTGGTTTTTGGCATATAAAACAATTTATTTTCTTAAAATCTTTGTTATCCTTATTGTGTCTGAAGTTTCTTCTACTGCTAGTATTTGCCAATGCACTTGCATTATCTTATGACTTCATTCTTTCTTCTTCAACCAATAACCTTGCTGTCAATTCCTCAAGATTTATTTCTCGATAGGTACAAATTCCCATGCTGACCTAAAATGCTTATATGTTTCTGGTAATAACATTATTATCTTAGTCATCATTATTTTCTCTGACAATTCCTTACCTGCTTGCTTTAGCTTATTTCTGATCTCTTCCAACTGTGATATATATGTTGACACTGACTCTCCAAACTCTGGCATAAAGAATCTTTGCTGAAGAAGGTGAATAGTTACTACAGATTCTTTGTGTATACTGATTTTAACTTCGATCACATTTCTTTTAACGTGGTACATGACAACAGATGGGTTAAAGGTCCTTGCTCTATCCGTATCACCAAAATTTCTTGAGCTTTTGCATCCCTTTTATCCCAGTCTTCCTGTTCCTGTACTACCGACGATCTTGGTTTTTGACCTTCCACTATGTCGTATAAACCTCGCCCTTTTAGAATGACTGAGGTTTGAAATTTCCAAACTATCCAGTTTTCTCCATTCAACTTGATAATTGGTACTACAGTTTGATCCATTTTTGTAAATATTCTCGCGTATTATTACCAGTTCTAACCAATGACAATCTCTTTGATATAACCTCTCAAATTATTAATTACACGCTCCTTGTTTTTACACTCACTGTGTGTCTGAGTCCATAACCAGTTGATAATCGGGTTATAGGTATGTTCAATAATTCTAACAATTTAGCGTGTATAAAGCCTTTTATAAAGATTATAAAATACAACGTTACAAGCAAGAAGTTCGCATTTCAAGAGATAACAGAAAACAAGCTGCGCGAGTGAAAGATAAAGAAACGAGAAAGGAAGTAATATACAAAAGGCGCTACCCGATCAGTCTTCTTCTTCTTTGGTTGGCCCGGCAGCCGTGACTGGCTGGAACTGGGCCATTGAGGTCTGCGTGTTAGAGAGTAAAATGTAGACGGCGTGTGTACAAAGGTTAAGTCAAGCATATAAGTGCCGATACTGCCGGTGTCATTCCCCCCCCCCCCC
>NW_017295375.1:0-2046 GCF_001594075.2 Trachymyrmex cornetzi
TCTAGTATAGTTGAGTTACAATCCGTAGGTCGTAATACCAAAAGTATCTTCGAACCAAAAGACCAGCTAATTGCTTCTTTAGGGAGAAATGTTGACTTTCCAAGAATGAATTCTTCGGATGATTCTGTAATGGTGATGCTGTCGTCGTGGAGACATGAATTGCTCTCTCTCTCTCTCTCTCCTGTTTCAGATTTTATTAATTGCAATTAGCTTTTAGATTATTAAGTGAATTACATAAAAGAAGGTTTGACAGGAAGTATATTTATCTCAGAGTACGATATTCAAATAATACAAACGTTTTAAAGAAGATTGAAAATCCATTTAAGACGACAGTAAAATGAGCGCCATTTATTACGGAATAAAAAAGAATTAATACTTAAAAAGTCCGTTTTTTATTGTTGCATATTTTGAATTGGTACACACAGTGCAATAAGTTGAAGTGAAACAAATATATATTTGTTTCATTTCAACTTATTGCACCGGTTCAGAGTGCAGCAATAAAAAACAGATCTATATATTAATCGCGTAAAATTGACAAATTATGATTCGAATAATCGACAAAATATTGAACATTGATAAAGAAATCGTTCAATAAATTCTAAAGAAAAATATGAAAAATTAAGATATAAGAGATTTGTCCGCGTCTTATCACGTATAAGATTTTTCCAGCTTTTTGACACAGAAACAAATCCAGTGTGGTAACATCCATGCAGTTCATTGACTGGATTTGGTGCCGGTCGATTGCTTCCTCTTTCTCAAAATCAGATTATGCTCGAAAGAGAAGCGTTTTGAGGATATTGAAGTCATTCGTACTAGTACAACCAACGAATTGAAAAGATTTTCGAAGAAGTTCTAGGACGTCTTTTTTCCTAAATCGCTCAGCACTTTACCATCATTCATTTTTTCGTGAAAATTATGGAACATAAAACTAAACTTTCTATTGTTTTGTTGTTTTTTAATTAAAAAGCAGTTCGACAGTTTTACAGCTGTGCTATACAGCATGTTTCTGAACTTTGATCTTTAGTAGTATAAAGGAGATTTTTAATAAAAAATTTTTATTAAAAAAATGGATATAACATTTTTTCGTATAAAATTTTGTTTCCAAGAGAAATGGCTTTAATAATCGAAAGTTTAATCACATTACTTTTAACTATTATCTTTTTTAACAATCTTATTGTATCCATTCATTGTTGAAATTGGTCCAACGGCTATTAATGTATAAATAAATAAATAAAAACAGATATAACATTTTATTCAATAAAATAACATAATTTTAAATGATAAAAAAAGTTGTGTAAAACATCGAGATTACTTTTATATTTTTAATGGAATATTATTTTCGCATCTTTTGATCTGTTTCTGATGAAACAGATTTATTAATGATATAAAATTCTTAGAAGTCATTCTAGAATTAAAAGAAAACATGAATATATTATTAGCTTTTCAATCTTCGAATTCATTTTCGCTGAAAACAAAGTACAAAAATGTTTTATTTCATATTTTAGATTTATTTTTTCATGAGAGAAGAGAGAGGGAGAGAGAAAGGGGGGGGGATCGGTCAGTCCATAGATGCTTCGTTTGTATATATGCATGCTGTCAGCATCGGTATTCAAGGCAAAGCAACTATTATAGATGTACAGAATGCGAGGAAATTATACAATTTCCGGTCACACTGGAAGGGTTTCAACCCTTCTTTGTTTTGTGCATCTGGTGCATCCGCGGTAAGCAACGTGTGCTTGACGTTCATCCAGTCATCCGTCGGCGTATAAGCAGTTTAAAATCCAATACGATCTGGCCAGTTGACAGTTAACACGCTTTGATCCGAAGGGATGTTTCGAAATTGGTAGACGAGATAAAGTCCACGTTTGCGTGATAAAAATAAAGAAGATAAAACGATTCTGAGCTGATATTTTAGACCCCAATAACATTGCTCTAATCTAAAGCATCTTTGAGATGGTTTCGTTTAATTAAATTTTGCACTAGGACATATATTTATAACTTTAAATGCATGTATATATACAGCGAGAGAGGGGGGGGGGGGAGAAA
>NW_017295376.1:0-2068 GCF_001594075.2 Trachymyrmex cornetzi
TCAATGCCTCACACGTAGAACATAAGGATATCTTGTCCTAGAATCGTCGAAATTACCGGGTAAGAAAGAAAAGAGATAGCGAATACTTTTGCCCCTTACCCATACTTTACATGCCAAGCAACACACTGCACTGCGGGGTCATGCTCGGGAAATTCGCCATTGTACCACCTTCCCTCCTTTTTTTCTTCCATTTTTTTTCTTTATGTCGGGTTCATTGCGGCGGAAATTTAAAATAAACGTCCGACTACGGATGCGCCGGCAATTAAGAGAGCGTTCTGCTGCAGGAGCGTGGAAATTACGGTAGACGTCCTTTTTTCATCCTTTCGTTTTGTGGGAGCGAGCCTGCCAGCGACAACGGTTATCGACAATGCGGTCGTGATACGCATTCTTGTTTACGAAGTCTTAACGTTAATGGAAAATTAAGATGTAATAAAGACAACTATTTACATTCAGAAATGTAAATAGTGTAAGATGAAATTTTTACTGTTTAAAAGCAACACAATGAATGCAACAATTGGTTTGAAGAACAGCCAATATTGTACACTTTTATAAACATCAAAGAAGCAAATAACCCAATCCTTTGAATTAAGTAATATTTTGTTGTTTTTAACTTCTGGGTGTATCAAAATATAAGTCAATACATTTCTGTAATTAATTTCCAAGTAAACAATTGGTTTACATTAACGCATGCTTTTAGTAAACAATAAACTAAATTTGAGCTGAATTCAACACAATTCCTCGAATTAAAATGTTAACTCCATTATTTCAGTTGAATTGACAACATTGAGTTGAAACAGTGGCGACCTATAGAAATAATGAAAAATAATTCAAGTTGGATATAATTTGATATTATGAATTTAACAATATACTACATGAAATAAAAAATAGATTGATTTTCATAGTGTCTGAAATAAAAGGATAGGTTTTTAAAATTTTTACACATGAAGTTTCTTTTTTTCTATTTATTAGGCAAATTGAAATACTATAAGGAGAATTTACTTTTTGTCTGATTTGCTGTATGTATATATCTTTAATTATCCCGTTTTCATGATAAGTGTTGGCTACGCCTCCAATGTGGGATTACATGATAGCACATTTTTCAGCATATAATGCGGTTACGAGTATCTTGCAGGCGCATTGACCTTAATGCATTTCTTATGCAAACTACTGCCGCTCTTACTTTGTGTTCTCGATATCGATACTCTCCGGGTTTATTGCGGTTTTCCGGGGTAACGCATTTCAGAAATTGTGCCTCACTTTTATATATTCCAAATAATAAAACATGATAAATATTCTTATATTTCCGAGTATATTGAACGCAAGAATCTAATAAATAAATTGATTGAATTATTGAAAGGTTGATATTATAAAACTGATTGTAAAATATTTGTTTAAGATAATATTAAACTCATAGTTAATACCAATTTTGCAATCTCTTTTTATGAGACATTAATATAATTGTGTTAACTTTAGAATTGTTATATAAAATCGTATAATCTCTACTTTTTATTTTACGGATTTAATTGCTAGGTTTTTATTATATAGACTTTTTTTATGTTTTTAACTTGTTCGAGAGGCGCATATTGATTGTTTGTATTGATACATTAACCGGACAGACGTGAGTTGTGTACGAGTAAACAGACTGGTAATGACATAAAAATTCCCTTAGCAATGCGGGTGAATGTATTATGTAAATTGCAGCGTAACTGTTATAATCGCAAATGTGGATGCAATGTTGGTCGGATCGAAAGCTATTAAATATGTTGCTGCGGTAACTAAACCTTATGTAAATGTGTAAATGTATTCAATCAGATTCAATGGCAGGGTTGCACTTAGAGCCTAATGCGGCCAAGAGAAAATTCAATACAATTCATCATTTTACATGATTGACGTATATAATGTTGTCATTATTGTGTAATATTTATACGAAGCACTATAAACAAGATTTAAAATCGTACTCAATGTAAACATGCTGAAATTAAAATAATATTTATAATAAATTTGATAGAAAAATTATTTTATTAGAGGAAAGCCCCCTATTATGAGATCGGCGTCTAATATGAGCGAC
>NW_017295377.1:0-2073 GCF_001594075.2 Trachymyrmex cornetzi
TATTTGAAAGTGCGTTTCGTTTCACGCATGGTGCACATGATATATCATTTTATCCTTGTTGTTATCGAATATTAAAAAAGAATAAAAGGATAGATCATGCGCATCATGCATGAAACGGATCATGCATGACGCGGATGTTTTCCAGAATAGCTATACGTTGATTGGATATCGCGCGTCACGTGTCGCGTATCGTGTCGCATATCGCGCTGGTGTTGTGTCGAAGCCATATTAGTCTCGAAAGATCGCTCGATTAGACGACGAACGCGTATCAGTCTCAGTCGTAGTATTAATTGCATCACTCTACATTTTTGTGGCCAACTTTAAACGTGCATTAATATTCGTTATTATAGGACTTCGTACAATAAAACTTTGAGTACTGATCATATCGTCGATGCTGAAGTCGGCGGAAGCCATATTGAAAAAATAAGATCTTTGTGTTAAGAAGTTCTTTATCATATTGAAATAACCGTTCTGATCATGGAACGCAAGGTGTATTGTATAATTCGTGAACGATACAAGTGTGTGAAGTTTGTAAAACAAGAACATTTATCCGACACAGAATGTTTGCGCCAAGCATTAGTTAAGACCTGTGCTTCGGACAGTATCCTCGCTAATATGATGAAAGGAAAAGGAATTGTGCTGCAAAAAGCTATTCCGGGGAAGAGCAGGCTCTGCGATATCGAAGAAGATGATGAAATATGTGATAACAGTGATGTTACGGTTTTATTGGTACAGCTTAACCCTACTTCTTCAACATCTATTGCTACTACAAGCAGCGCAATTATGGATTGTACACAGAACTTAGAAACTGAACATATTATAGAGATGGACATAAACGACATTCCTATTGTGATTCAGGAACAGGCAGATGTAGCAGACCCTTTAACGTTAGATAAAGCTGTCGCACAGGTAAGATACTACTTTATGGCAATCTCTAATCTGTATTAAAGATGCACCGAATATTCGTCATTATTCCATATTTAACCGTTTGATATCAGCAACTATTAGCTACATAGTGATTCTTAAACGAATTGTTCAAGTTCTTAAAAAATA
The DNA here is from genome assembly GCF_001594075.2 of Trachymyrmex cornetzi. NCBI lineage: Eukaryota > Metazoa > Arthropoda > Insecta > Hymenoptera > Formicidae > Trachymyrmex > Trachymyrmex cornetzi. The sequence continues at coordinate 1,054 of NW_017295377.1, forward strand.
GAACGTGAAATTAAAATAAAACGTAAATATAAATAATTTTAACAGCACTTATTATTAATTAAAAAAATAAACATTTTATTACCTATAAGTAACTTGTAAATAAACAATGTTTATGATAGAAAACTGGACAATAAAATAATATACTTGTTCCAATAAAATATATTTTGAAAAATTAAGAATAAAATTCTTCAACATTAATAAATTTAAATCAATCGTTACAATAAAAGACAATTTTTAGGTATTATTAGTGTCAATCACATTACAATATAGAAGTTTCATTATATAAATACCTGATGAAATCTGTATATTGTAATGTGACTGACACTAATAATGTATCCAAAAACTGTATCTTTACATAATGACTTTTTAATTTATTAATGAAGAATTTTTTATTTTTAATTTTTTCAGAATATTTATTTTATTCCACATCTCAAATAAACAATACATTATTTTAATATCTAGTTTTCTATTATAAACATTGTTTATTTAGGTAACAAGATGTTTATCTTTTTTATTAATAATAAATACTTTTGAAATCATTTATGTTTTATTTTCATTTCACATATTTCGATTTTTTCAAAAATCACTATTCGATGCATCCCCAATGTACATCATTATAATTCTATCTGATGATGCCATTGGGCTGCATTGTATTGTTCAGGTTAATGTTGTTGATTTGACCTCATCAAAAACATCAAAAAGATGTCATCAGATGAACAAGTCATCTGGTCCGGGCACAGTACCGAATTCAGTACCTCTTCCTGCACTGACACCTGAGTTGAATAAAATCAAAAAAGACATTGGGGTACTACAAGGACAGAAGTCATTTATTTACTTTTGGGCTACTCATCTATCAGTTATTACTGACAATCAGCCTACAAAACGAGATTATTTACATTACGCTTCGAGTATCGTTGCAGCCTATCCTGAGTTGAAGGGTGGCAAAGGTGGTTGTGTAAGTATATACTTTTAGAAATGAGGAATTTGTGCGCTTTCTTGTTTTCATTGTTAATTTTATCT
>NW_017295378.1:0-2089 GCF_001594075.2 Trachymyrmex cornetzi
AACATTGAGAATGACTCGATCGGAGTCGAAACGTTTGTATTTAATCTAATATTATTAAATTATTTTTTGTATTTATATTTGGCTCGTTGCCCAACCCCCCTTGTATATTTTGATTTATTCGAATTGAGCCATTGTATTATTTCTTTTTATTAAAAAATACGTAATATATATCAAGTTCTGTTTGAAGGAAATTTTCATCAGGTTTTCATTGTTAAAAGTTACTTTCTTGTTACTCTGTCGTTACTTTTTATAGTAAACAATTTGACAATGATGTTATAATTTTGTATGATGGTAACGCTAACAAACTAACCGTTAAGGTTGTGTTAAGGTTGGAAAAATTACTTAAAAAAATAACTTATCATTACGCGTTATTTACTAAAAAAAACTAAAAGTAACGAGTAACGAAATAGTAATGAAATTTTCGTTACTCGTTACTGGAAATTATAACTTAATTACCGTTACTGTTACTCACTAGGAAAGGTAATTACATACAATAAAAAAGTAACGAAAGAACTTCGTAACAGTAACGGTAATTAAGTTATAATTTCCAGTAACGAGTAACGAAATTTTGAAGTTACTATTTCATCACTATTTCGTTACTCGTTACTTTTTATGTAACTTATACAATCCTGATTTTAATCGTAATGAATATTTATTACAGAAAAGAGATAATTCATGTTTTAAGTAAATGAACTATATATTATATTGAAAGTTTTTTGATTAAAAAAGGAGTATTAAAAATTGTCTAATCTTGATCTTTGAGAAATTTTTTTAGATCATCTTTATTATACTTACTTTTTTAAATAATACTATTGCTGTTATAATTTTTACGTCTCCGATTTTGTGCAACGATCTCAAGAAATCTCGACGAGTCGGCCCCACGCGTTTCTCGATTATTCCCCGTTTCATCCCTTCTAAGGGGACGAGAAAGCGGAGATAATTGATGATGGTAGCTGGTTTTCGCGGGACATTATATCGCAGTTACGAGTTTCCGTCCCCCACTCGCGCGCTACGAATGCGCAATGTGCGAACAACAGGATCTCGCTGTACAGTGGGGAGAATACCGCGGGGATAGTTCCCACCCCTTGCTGGCCCCACGTGACCCCGGCCAGACAAACGACGGCCAATTTACGAGCAATAGGAAAAACTTCTTAAAACTCGGATTAAAATGAGCGAAGGGAGAAGAGAGAGGAACATCCCTCGGCGCCCTCCAAATTATTTCAGGGAGGATTTTATTTTATTTCGGAAAGCGTCCACCGGAGGTGGAAGGGCGAATACAGCCCTTGGCCCTGGCCTTGTGCTTTTATTATTATCTCCGTATCTGTAAATGAGGTGGAGCGTCATTATTTTTATCGTTATGCGAATGTAATTGCTGCAAATTATTCTTACTATTTTCATTTATTGCTATAATTGCAACATCAGTGATCATCGATGATAATAATATAACTCGATTAGATCCTTCTTTATATTGCTCCGCATAAAGTACTTGAAACCCTAAAAAAATCAAATATATTTAAATAAATAAGAAAAATTATTAAAATTATAAATTTTCTAGTATAAAAATGTTTTCGATAAGACTTATATAGTTAAAACTTAACTAAAATATAAAGATCAGATATGATACGCGTTCTTTCTAACATGGTGAGGATTTTTGCTGATTATTTTACGAAAACTAACAGAAAAAAAGGATACATTTTCGTTACAAGGACAAAGCAATAGATGACAATTTAACACATATCGCTAAATTAATTACACGAGCTCAATCGGCGTGTTTATCGATTAATGACCTCTTTATATGTATAAACAAATCGCCAGGGAGTGGAAATAACTCGTTACTTGTAACGAAGTTACAGTTACAAGTTACTTTTTTTTGATAACTGTAACGGTACCGTATAGTTAGATTTTTTTGATAACGGTAACGAATTTTACAGTTACTTTTATTGTTACTTTGCACACGATTGGACACAAGCCACTCATAGTGCTTGAGACTAGAAAGCCTTTAGGCATCCATCTGTGACTGGTGGTCGTTGATTTTTAAAAAGTAACGGAAAAGTAATGAAAAGTTACTTTCTCAAGTAACGTACGTTAA
>NW_017295379.1:0-2099 GCF_001594075.2 Trachymyrmex cornetzi
TGACTTGATCGGAGAAACATTGTGATCGCTAATTAACGCACTCGCATAACTTTATACGGCACTCCCGGACATTATACATTTAAGATCACGATGTTAAAAATAACGGTCGCGCGTTTACTTATTCGGCACTCCCGAATGCTCACATTCGCGACGCACTTGTGAGCAGTAGACAATTTAAATCAATTTCTTTTCAAAAATCCAATCAAGAATACATTTTTACTGATATAATCATTAATCTCTATGCATGTTCGTACTTTATACTATATACAGTTATACTGTACGAATTACATGAAGGATACCTGATGGAACTGTCGTATATTTACTTCGTAAATGTAATTATGTTTATTATGGCAAGATCTTTATTATGTATTAAGTATATACGTCTAATGATAGGACGATTTTAAATGCACGTTTAAAGTAAATTAACTGAGTCAAATTTGTATATCAGTATTCCTGATTGCTCACCCACACAATTGCGCTTATATCTCAAGATACAATTATCCGTTTTGATTGTTCATCTTCTGACTGGTCACACCAGAAATGTATAATACTTCATCAAAGAGTGGAAAGGACGAAACGCCTCCGGAGATACTTAAATGATTGATGCATCCAGCATTGCTATCAGCTTCGTACGACATTCATGGCGTTTATTTACCCGCGTAATTACATCTGAAATCATACAAAATGCGTGGAAATATGATCACACTCGATTTAAGAGATATTTTCGACCATCTCGGCTGATCGTGTTTGCAACGCACCTGCGACCGTTAAGAATTCGCGAGTTACACTCGGTTGAGGAAACTGCTCTATCGATAGCGACGTGACACGCGTGCTAATTAGCGGATTAAGTGATCGTCCATTCCTCATACGGCACTGTCGACAACGAACACTGTTACAACGTATTAACGCGTAATGGCGTCCTTAGCGTCAAATACAACGGTCAACCGTTTCGTCGGAATACATTCGCGATTACATTCGTGACGCACTTCGGACCAATAACAAGTTGAAAGTGGAAAAATTGGGGCGCGTCATCAAGATGGTGGAGCAACACGAATTTTTTCGATTAACGGCTATGTTCAAACCGACGCACTGGCCTCGTCGCCACATATTTCCGAGCTAATTCGCCATACAATGCCATAGCGATTCTTAAAATAACGCGGGATGCCCAGAAACGACATTTATGACTCGATTTATCCCACAGGTCACTCTCACGTACACTTTAAGTAAAATAAAATAAAAAAGCCGGGAGACAAAACACTCGCGAAGATGGTTTTCGAAACGGGCGTCGTGCACTTATTATACTTTGACTGATACGTCACGACGAGCGCCGGTTGATCTTTTCTGTACTCCACGATCACTTACGCTCGCGATATACTCTCGAATGGGCCAAAGAAATATGAAATGTACTTACAGCGAAGTTACGAACGACTCCAGCTCGACAGGACACGCGAGGCGGGTGACAGAGTATCCCGACGAATCGGACGAATCACCATCGATCACGATCTATCGACGATTACTTGTCCAATGTACCGCGACAGTCACTCACTCGACACGACGTCTCCCAACGCACCGATCGCCATGTTATTTGTATACACGTAGAAATAATACGCAATTCGGATGGACGACTTACCCTAGGCGCGGACGGGAAGGTGAGCTGCGTGGTAATTTCCGTGAAAAACGCGCGAACGGACGATGATGACTGTGACGTCACGCGTGACGTATCAGGCGCTATAACGCGCGCGAGAAGTTAGGTGATATCGCGCGCTTTTTGAAGGTGCCTTTTCACGCTGACGCTCGAAACTCATTTTCAAACGTCAAAATAGGTCACGTAATAAAAATTGACGCTCGTTATCACTTGATGTTCGTTGATTTTTATCACGTGATACGTTTTAATGTTACAAATGAGCGTCGAGCGTCAGCATGAAAAGGCACCCATACGCGAGGGGGTAACCACTAGCTGAAATATTGTCCCATCCCACAGATTACATGACATACGATTTCATCTGATTACAAAATAATTTTTTTCACTACGTATGAAGTCATTTGATAAAATATACGAATTTATTTAATATTATACAATGATTTATCGTGGTTGCATA
>NW_017295380.1:0-2116 GCF_001594075.2 Trachymyrmex cornetzi
AGAAGTTGATGTAACTGTTTAGTAACTGCTCAAAAAATGCATGAAATTTCTACCAGGGTTTTTGCAGCATTGTTCGTCATGTTTGAGTTTGCTACATAATTATTTTGGTGGTCCAACAAAATTATTTTCAGACTTATATCTAAATAAAAGATACTTTAGCAGAATTATTCTTTTCGTGTATCGATTGATATAAAAATTGAATTAGATACAGATCTGAAAATAATTTTGTTGAACTATCAAAATAATATTGTTAGGACACTCAAACTGATTGCTGAAAAGGAATTTACTAAATTTTAATAAATATTTCTTTAAATAGTACTAACTAAACATGCACTTACAATAAATAAATATTTACTCAATAAAAATGATACTTGTAAATCAAATTAATGATTCTTGTACTATGTTTATATTTAATTGGTGCTATTTAAACAAATATTTATAAAAATTTAATACTTTTTTTTCATTGTAGAATGTGAAAATTCTTTATAACATTGTTCATTATGTTTCAATTACCTATACATAATTATTTTGATGGTCCAACAATATTATTTTCAGATCTATGTGTACATCTATAAAATATTTCAATTTTTAGATACCTCAACAAAATTATTCTTTCCGTATATTCAACGCTGATTCTAATTTAAGATGGCAAAAGAAGATTTATAAGAATAAATATGATAATGGGGACTTGCCATTTATCTCGAAACTCAACAACGCCAGGATAAAATGAAGCTCCTCTTTCAAGAATTGACACGGGGATTTATGCAAAAGTAATTCTTTGCGCTTCCTCGAAGATCGATTAGCGAAGACAATGCGATTTAGTCATACCGTCGTCGCTTCGCCGTGAGTGAAAGAGAGGTAAAACTTCGGGCTTCACCGAGAAGGATCCAACGCTCCGTGATTTACGCTATTCTAGGATCGTTTACTTGTAACACCTTGAATTATAGATGCCTATCCTTGTGGAAAGCCGTGTACACGCGGAATCGCGAGAGACGCGCGCATATAAATATCTCTGCGAACGACGACGACGAAGACGACGACGACGACGGGGCGCGGAAAATGAAGTCGCCACGCGATCGCTAGAATCGGCCGCGAGATAAATCTCACGACGACGCATTAATTCTTTATAAATTAGAAACGTAGATGCATCTCTCGTATTTTCATTTAATCGCGGGAGATTCGTTCAATCTCAGATTTCTCAATGATACACGTAAAGCTAATCTCGAGATATTACTGATACCCATCCTGATGATTAACAGCGATACAGAAGCGTTATTAAACCTCGATTAATTTTCTATCACAGTTTTGTAGATGCAAACTGACGATTATCCCCATCATGCCAATGGCAAATGCTAACAAGACACAAGAGTGCGCATCTTGGACAGTAATTTTGATCACGGATGTTGAACTTGTTTAATTTGTAATTTTTTTTCCCAACTGTCAACTACTCCCAACCGAAGATTGGAAAAAGACGGAAAAGAGGGAATATGTGTTTTATCGAGATCAAATTGATTATCTTAATTCTTAACAATTACAATATAATTTAATATCAACAACTTTTTATCACACAAGATTCTTATTACCTATAATTACAACGCTTATGATTACGCAAATGAAATGTATGTAAATGATATATTACGGAAAAGATGAATTTAAAAGATTCACGCGTGATGTGTTGATGGTTCAACTGAAGTTCGAACTCGAGCACAACGTAGTAGAGCCTCGACCAGTGGCCGCAAGCAGTTAGGCAAAGTCATAAATCGAAGATCGAGGGCCCAATCGTGGCTACACGCGCGCACATACACGTACACGATCGTTCGTATAGACGCGTACAAACGCGTACAAGGGGTGGCCCGTTCGCCTCGGGTGTTCGGACGACATAATTCACCCCTCTGGAATTCTATTTCGAAATTGGTACTACGAGAGAGCGCCTCGAATTTCTGCAGTTCTCTCGATCTTCCCCTGTCGCGACGACGTTTACCTCCATCTTACGCCGCTCGTGATAGTTTTATCCCTCGCGGCGACTTGGTCGCAATTACATTAAATCATTTTTGCACGGCCACGTGTCATTTCCTATGCGCTTTATCCGTGCGACTTTGTGTGTGGTTTTTTTAAA
>NW_017295381.1:0-2123 GCF_001594075.2 Trachymyrmex cornetzi
TGTGTGTGTGTGTGTGTGTCCCGAGTATTATTTTAAAAACGCAACGTCTCTATCATCAAAGTTGTTTTATGATATTGTACTAATCAGTTTTAATAAAAAAAAGTTTTTAGGCTATGAACACCGAGGGACTGAAACGAACTTTTTAACGATATTCCATAAAATAACGCGATGACGCTAATGTAAAAAGACGTCGTCGCGTCGTATCACATTGTTATAAGACCCTTTTTATTCCCACCAACTTGCCAATCCTCCTTATGAAAGCGGAAAGTATTATACACTCGTGTTAAAATATAAAGAGTAATTATATCGTGTAATTGTCATGAAAATTTACAAAATAGTGATGAGATAACGTAATGATACTGATATGGTATATTTTATCTCGTTTAAGCACACTAAGTAATGCTAGAGTGACGTAGAAACTCATTATCGATAGCAATATCGACAATAAGGATTTCCTTGGCGCGGCACGAGCTTTTCATGGAACAAACTTTAGTTTTGTAAGCATGAAAGAGAACATAGTTAGCTTGAACTTCTTGATAGTACGTCGTAAATGTCGCGTTAATGCTGATGTTGATAGGTGCAAACGCAAGCGGAATAATTTTTATTGTCATTTCTTTATCAGTAAAAACTTCCCGCGTTATTTCGTAAAATGATTCCGATTCTCAAAGAATCTTTTTAGTTATCTTGAATCGAATATCTTGTCAGATTTATATTTATTGAATGCTAAAAAAAATAAATTGTAACATCGATTTCCAACTTGCATTTTGCAATGCATCAAAAGAGATTGATTTATTATTAACATTTTTCGATTTTCACGTAGAAAAACGTTCTTTTTTTTTTAATATAATATATGTAACTCTTTATATTATTTTTCAAACATTTCGATATATGTATCTTTTTATAAATATTATAAATAAAGTGATTTAGTAGCAATACATAAGCGTAATAAAGAGCAATTTGTCCGATTATATTATCTACTTTTGTCAATTGGTGAATACGAGTATTATCGATATTTTTATATATTTTTACAAAGCCCTACATTGGAGTAAAGAAAATTTGACATTTATATAACCATGACAAATAGATGACGACTGCACAAAGGCAATGTGTAGATTTTACTTCTCCAACTTTCGCCCGCATTTTACTATATAGCTATATGCGTTTTGCATGTACAATGTAGACTCTTCGATCTCCGCATAACGTCGAGTTAAAGACCCCTGAAGCAAAATTCTGTCTCGACTTTGATCTCATGGGCGCGTCTGTGTATATCCCGGCCACGTCCTTTGTACGAATAAACGTGTACGTTTGTGTGAGAGGAAAGCATGTTTCGGCGTTGCCGGAAAATCGTAATGGTGCATCCACATCCTCAAGAGATTTCGCGGCACAATGAATGCTTTTATCCTTCGTTTACTTCATGCCATCTGTAATCACATGTGTTCTTGCAAATTTACAACATCAATGATAAACGTGTGATACATGCTTATTAAGCCCATTCTACAATTGCGTAAGCAGCTGTAAGTGCAGTTATAGTCGTAAGAATTCATCAATTATAGTCAAATTTGTGGAGAATATTAGATGATTGGTCAATTCTTACAACAACCACTTACGATTATGCTTACGCAGTTATGGAATAGACGGAATTAGATGATTACAGACGGAATCAGACAAGCGTTATTTATTTAAATATAACGAATATAAATTTAGATAATCGTGTCCGCAGTTTATTACAAAAAGAACAATGATTCAAATGTTTTCAAATCTTATTATTTTATTATTATTCTTTCATGTAAAGCAATAAATGCAGAATTTGTTGTGAATGCACCATAACACGAGATGTAATACGATGTAGTGCGGTGCGTAACGTAAAACATGAAAGCTTTGAAGTACGACGGAAGGGTCGGAGATATTGGAGTGATCGGTATGTGTTTCACGATGATATTCTCTTATTGACGGGCTAGAGAATTGTTGTGCCTCTTCACGCTCGTGTATTTCTACCGATTGCAATTACCGAGCGTCGCATTCAATTCGTTCGCGACCATACAATACCTTTTCCGCAATCGCCATTACGTTGGTTGAGCTTCCGCGAATACCCTCGGCCACATCAGGTCCTTGCCTAAGATCCC
>NW_017295382.1:0-2128 GCF_001594075.2 Trachymyrmex cornetzi
ATTGTACATTATTATATATATATATATATATTATCTATATAATTTTATATTTTACCTAAGTTTATATTGAAATATAAGATGTATGAAATTCTTTCTTTGTTAGTTATTTTTTATTCTTCTTTTTTATTTTTTATAATTACCTGTTTTAATGAACAAATCCTTCTTGAGTAGAACTATGATTTATAATTCAAATTTATAATCTGCATTTAGTAAAAATTTTGAAAAAATATCATTTTATTTATATTGTTATATCTTTTTGTTCTACATTATAATGGACTGTCGGCAATGAATGAAAAACGTGAAAGCCAATGTAACCGCACTGCGAGTATATATCTATATCTAACCACCAATTACTGCGCCGAAATTAATATATAATTTCGCTTTGACGTGCTTTGTGTATAACTTTCAGAATATGGTAGCCAGAACAATGCTAATTATCGCTCCGCACTGCAAGAAATATTAATCAACGTATCCCAGTTAGGATATAACGAGCGCACGGTGCGCAAAAACCTTCATTTTTATTCATTACGGTACGAGGAAAATATGCGTATACATTTATTTTGATAAATATCAAACGAGATACCTGTCTGTTCTTTATTATTTTTTTATTGCAAAATTAAGCATAAACGTATTGAAATATTCGCTAGTACAATCTACGTAATTAACACAATATATTCAAGTTATAATTGTATGATACATAATATTTTAATATTTTTCTCACAATAACAAAATTAAAAATTTCCTTTTATATAGAAGTGAAAACAAGATCTTATAACAAATTTTTCATCGTATTGCTTGTATTTATCCCGCTGCTGCATACAGAGTAATTCCATCTTTGAAAAAGCTTCTGTCGCTTTGTTATCACTTGAAATATTTTAACTTTGATGCAACTTTGATAGAGAGAGTTATTTCTTGTATTAGAATTCAAGTGATATGATTTCACAAAAAATTCGACATGAAACCCTATGGTTCTGAGAAACATTATCTATCTTTATATTTCCTTTTTAGTGCCGTCCTAAATCGTATAAAAATGCTCGAGGTGATAAAACGTTACGTGAACTATTCAATATAGCCATCGATTTGCAGGAATGTCTGTCTAGAAATACAGCAGCACGTAAAGCTTTTTAAAGAAAAGAATAAGAAATATATTTGATATTTTCGCTATGAGATTTTCACCGGTGACATCACAGAGCGGATGGCGGATTTTGGGCGTAAATTTCGACGGGATGCATCGCCCTCGCAAAAACGGAGAATGGTACGAAACGGTCGAAGGGGATGAGAGGCGTTTTAGTGGCTGTCGCCTACAAATACCGCGATCTTCTCGGCGAAATCTGCATTTCGAAGGGCTGTGACAGCCCACCCCTCTGCACGCGCTACCACTTTCGCTCCCTTATCTCGTCTCTTTCGTCGCCATTCTTTGACTCTGTCGTTTTTCTCAACGTTTCGTATTATAGTATTTTTCTTTCGTCGCTTTTTTTGAACGCACTTCTCTTCCTTTTTTTTTCTCTCGCAGTGTATATTCAGAGATATCTCAGTGCACCTGCGCACCTCTTTCTGATACGGAGAATGTGGAATAAATAAAGCAGCGTCTAGTGGAAAAACGATAAATCCCGAGAGGCGCGCTAGCAATTTGTTGAATGGCGAGAGAAAGAAGGCAAGAGAAAGAGAGAAGGGCCCAGTGAAAAACGGGTTCCAGTAGAAGGGAGGGCAACGTGAGAAAAGCGAAAGGCGGGTCAAGAGTAGCCGAGACAGGCACGTTCGAAATCTTGGCGTGTAATTTACGAGAGCAGGCATTACGTAATCTGAGCGATAAATAACGTTATCATAGCACTTTGACCCACGGTTTATCATGGCAATCGAGACCCTTTGTTTGTTCACTAGAGGTTTACTTAGTCTGAGCTTTATCTGCGTTTCTATATGAAGAGAATTTAAGATCCTATTATATTCATATTGTGTATCTCGTAAATTTATTACGTCATATGGAATTATTTTTTTCCCCTATATTGTATTTCAATTTTTGGATGCTTTACATAGGGTAAAATCAGGGATTATAGCATAGGCATAAGCTACTAATATGGAATAGTGGCTTATTTTTTAAACAAAGCATTGCAATCTGGCGGCAATCGCT
>NW_017295383.1:0-2129 GCF_001594075.2 Trachymyrmex cornetzi
TATAAATATATAATTTACAAAACAAAAAAGATTATCTTTTTAAAATATGAACAAAAGCATAAATAGAATTTTAATTATTTTAGTGTTTAAACAACTTCATTGTTAGATTTGATAAATGACCAACGTGCGAAAGCAGTTCGGTGAGAAATTAATTCGCTGTCGCCGCTTTGTTTATTTGTAAGGAGAAGGAACGAACACAAAGGATTTATACACAGAAGGATTCTTCTCGATGACGTGTTCGATGCATCTCTTGCTCTAATGAGACGGTTTACCGCTGTTTACCGTTGTTTACCGGGTGACGCAATACGACTTATCGTGGCTCGAATCTACGGAAGAAAGCAAATACATCATCTGTATAGGCATGTTGTCTTTCCTCGTTGAAATCCCCAAATGTAAAATTAGTTTAACTGACACGCTTAATGTGCGCAATGTTTGCCGGTGAAGTATGGCATATTGATGCGAGTCGTAGGGTAACCCATGAATTCTAACGTGATATACAGCATGCCCGACTTTTGACTGACGAATCCAAGGAGCATATCACTCTCGAGTCAAACAAACATCGTTACTGACTCTCGCTGACTCAGTTTGGCTCGCTCCTTATTTTTTTACTGGCCTCTACTGATTCCTCGAACTATTTTCGCTATTTATGCTCGTTGATTCGCGCTAACTCTTAAACGCACCGACTCGCTAAGACTTGAGAGTGAAATGCCCCGACGAATCTCACGCGAGTATGCCAAAATGATTTCATTCTGAGACATTCCATGATGAGTAATTAGGTATTGGTTAAATATTAAATTGATGTGTTTTCCCAATGTTGTACATTTATGTGGATCATTAATCTTTAAAATAATTTATGAAGTTTCTGAACGTAAATACGCGATACATAAGCTTACGGTTCCTATTCTACTCGTGATCTTGCGAATTATTAAATTTGACTTTTCATGTTGCTCTTGTATTAAACGATTTGAATATTTTGACGATTTCGTTCCCTGAGAGGATTATTACTTGCTTATAATATTTAATTCAGTCAGTAATGACGAAATGGCACCGGCATACACTGAAAAAAATATTAAATTTTAATAAATATTTGTTTAAAGAGTTCTAAGTAAATATTTACTGAATATATACTCCTTTGATTTGATACAAAAATTATCAATTTGATTTAACTATAAATTTTCTCATTGAGAGAGTAAATATTTATTTACTGCGAGTAAATATTTTAATTAGTACTATTCAAAGAAATATGTTATTAAGATTTATTACATTTTTTTAAGTGTATCAAATAGTAGAATAAAGTAGAGCAAGTCGAAGAAATAATTCGAGATGGATATAAATAAAAAGATATATAAAGAATAGATATGTATAATATTCTCGTCTGACAGAGTGAGACGATCTATTGGTATGGGACACTTTGATTTTTATTTATTTACTAACCTTTGAAATCTTTTCGATATCTTTGAAACGATTTCATTTGAAGGATTGATCATTAGCGGTTATAGTGTATAAAAATTACCCTTCATTATCTTTAAATTACCTCGAATTACTTAAGATTACCTAATACTACCTCAAATTATTTCGGATTATCAAATACTATGTCATATTATCTTTGAGCATTTAAAATTACGTCATATTTTCTGAGATTACCCAAGATTTTTCTACTTTATTCATCTAAGGATCTAAGATTACCTTATACGAGTACATAAAGTATTATTTCTTCAGATCACTCTAGAATATCTTTATAAACCACTGTGATAAGTATCTTCGAAAACATAAATTTTAGATTTTCACTGTTTAAGAAAAAAAATGCAATTTTACGAAACAAATATTTATTGCATACAGGAACACAAAAATATAAAAATTTCGCAAACAGAATATGTATTATACATATGTACAGAAAGTAACAACAAGTTTGACTATTCGTAACGTTTGAAATTTTTTAGTACTAACAAAACAATCCGCAATTGAATATAAATATTAATAGGTATTTTATAAAATAAAAAATATTTTTAAAGAAACACCAATAATAACATAGACTCTTTGTTAAATGATGTTAATGATATCACAACTTAGTGTTAAATTAAAAATTTTGCGACTAATCAAGTTAAGTATAAATAAAAAGGTACCTGAGA
>NW_017295384.1:0-2134 GCF_001594075.2 Trachymyrmex cornetzi
GAGGCACGGCAGTGTCGCTTCGCGCAGCTTAGCGCCGAGACACTACCAGTGTCTCCAGATTTTGGTGTGATTGTGTTGTAAGTTCGAAAAATAATCTGCGTGCAGTTGTATAACTGTCATAAATTTATTTTAAAAATAGTTATAGATGCATCTTATATTTTAACAGCTGACATTGACAGTATAGCGACTTCTCATGTTCAATTAAATTATAATTTATTTGGTTTAAAATTTTGTGGGGGACTGATATCTTTCCAATTTTGACCTTCCATCAATATGATCAACTTCCGCCTTTGGACGATTGGCGTGCAACATGGTTGTCATCTATCTATTTAATAATTTTAATAGCTTCTGTATCCCCTTAGTGTGTAACAGAGGCAATAAGGCCTCCGTTACAAAAAAGATAAGGGATAGCCACTTATATAGGGACACCTTGTATACATAGCTTATTAGAAATATTTATTGTTGTAGGTCAATATGTTAGTTATGATTGGTGGTACTTCAGCAAAAGATGCATTAAAAAGAACGTTGCAGAAATTATTTACAAATACTCTTGCTTCCAAATGTTCTTGGACCGGAGCTAAACAAAATTTTAAACTGGAAGATTTAAAACTTATTACTTGTGTGAAAAGTAAGTTGCAATATTATTACTTTATTTATTTAATCCGAATTCCAATCATCTACTATTTTTAAATTTTGTTATTATATTTCAGCTTCTATAAAAAAAACTTGTCCAGCAATTACGGAAGCTGAATTTGAAGAACTTCTTAAAATTTGGTTTAGACAAGCAAATCTGCGACTAATTCGTGAAAATGCAAAAAAATGTAACGCTACAAACAACAATAACAATAACAATAACAATACCAATAACAACGACAATAACAAAGAATAAAAAACGTTTTACTTTTTTAAATAAAAAAAGAATTTTGAAATTTATTTCTACTAGAGATGCCACGGATACCGAATGTATTTCATATTTATTAACGAATATATTCGATGTTGTTGATGAATATATTCAATAGCATTAATAAATATTTTTTGAATACGTCAAATAATGAATAGATCGAATTCGACATATTCGAATGCACATTCATTGAGAGTAAATATAAATAGTTTTTGAGTTGATAAAGTTTATTTATTAACGACATTTTCATTCGATGTCAACATCTCTAATTTCTATGTCATGCTTTTACAATTTTATTTATGAATTAAGAAATGATTTTCAAAATAAATACTCTGTATGTGCGTTCTAAAACAATTATATGCGTGTGCATCAAGTTTATGTGAGATGATATAGTATGTGAGAGATAATCGATACAGTACGATATTAACAATGTTTTATGTTTTATGTACATGAGCGCTCATGCACACATATAAGTAGACATGCATGCGCGCGCATAAACACAAAATGCAAGATTAATATAAATATATGGACTACTATTTTAATTTTTTTAAATATTACATTGTTCTTATGTTTAAAATGATATTTTTCTATCGTTTACTAATATTTGATTTAACATATATATTTAAATCTTTGTGAAAAAGAAATTCCAAAACACTATTTATTTTGGAAAAATACAGTTATTAAAGAATTTACTTTATTTTATATTTTTAATGCTTTCACAAATATACTATGCGCGCGCAAATTCAAAGTGCAAAAGACTAATAAATATATAACTTAAAATTAATGAAGTAAGTATTGCGTTTGTTCTAATTTTTGTAATGATATTTTTATTAATTTTACAAAAATTAAAATTTATTAATACATACTCGGGAAAAGAAGGTTAGTAATTATACATAATTATACAGGGACATACAAAATCATGCATTAAATAATGTATAATTTTGTATGTTAATATGTAATCATACATGATCGTGCATAGTTATGTTTGTTCATACATGATCGTGTACGACCATACATATTACCATACGTGATCATATACGATCATGTCAGGTCAACATCCATGGAGTCTCCATACATGATCATATGATCACGCATGGACACACTGAGAAAAATGTCCGTTCAAAAAGTAACAAACGGATATTTTCCGATTGATTTTGATCGGATTTATAAGACTATCCGATCAAATTTGTCGGATTTATAGGACTATCCGATAAATTTGATCGGATAGTCTTA
>NW_017295385.1:0-2159 GCF_001594075.2 Trachymyrmex cornetzi
GTTTCCGTAGTGTAGTGGTTATCACGTGTGCTTCACACGCACAAGGTCCCCGGTTCGATCCCGGGCGGAAACATCTTTTTACCCTAGCTAAAATTTTTGCTTATACAATATATATTGCAAAAGTTCAAACTATGGCAAAAAAATGATGTTTCCGAACCATACGTGATAACGCTTATACAAAAACTTCGAACCCATCTCTCCCTCTCGCTGGTATTATAATAAGAGGACGAACGTAAAAAATGATTTCAAGAGTAAATTTAATGAAGCCTATATTTTTTGTATTTTTCAAATTTATAAATTTTAATATTAAATCGTTTCTTTACTTTAAAAGTGGTGCAAATAAAAATATTAAATATTTCAGAAAAGAAGGAAACTATTTTTCAATCTGATAAAAAATTGATTAATCAAACAATATATCGACAAAAAATATATCTATTTTTAACATGATCAAATGTCATCTTTGTTATTTTCGTTTCATAAACCTTAATAATCTATCTTTTTTAAATTGTGATTTTGATAATTTTTTATGAAGTTAAGTTAAATCACTTTTGATGGATAATGTTTACTTAATAGCGAATTGGACGCACTAATGCACACTGCTACATATTAAAGCCATTGTACATTGATTTAATTTGAGTATAAAAATAAAATGCAAATATTTAGAATCATAAAATACATATTTTATCTAACAGCGCAATAAAGTGTATTGAGTATTTCACGGTTTAATCGGTTTATATATTTATAATAAATACATATCTTTTTCAATTTGTATACGACAGCTTTAATGTGCACCAGTGCACATTAAGTGCGTCCAATCGAATTCGCTATAAATCATTCATGGTAATAATGAAAATCATGAGTTGTGTTACTCTTGAAGTAAGGGAGCAAAATTTTCTGTATAATTTAAACTTCTCAAATTATAATTGCCAAAGTTTACTTGAAAACGAGATGCAAATTTTATTTACTAGCGTTTCCGCAGACACAAGGTTTCGTCGATAGAATTTCGCACAAAGATTAAACGAAACGTGAATTTAGGAAACGCTGATCTTTGTGTGCGCGAGAAATCTCATATGTGTTATGAGAATGCCGGTTCGCTGGGGTAGGGCAGGTCGAGCCGTCTCAAGGCCAGTTAGGCACAAGGGCAGCTTCAGTCTAGTGTGAACTCGACCGCGCCCTTCGAGGTCATGCCATCCCATTCTCGCACACGCATCTTTATTTTTCCTTCGACAAGTCAACACGATCAGCGTTTCTTTGTGTTTCAATCGCTCAAGAACAACGAAACAAATGAATCAATTTGAAGACTAATGATTTTTGCGTAAACAGATCAATTAAGTCATTGTTTAACTTATTAATTACCGTTATTTACACAGCAAATAGCACAGCAGAGCTTGCAAAGCGCGATTATATACGCTTTTTTAGCGCTTTGTTGACGCTTTGTAAGTGCTGTGTGCTACTTGGGTATTCTCTATTATCAGATTAATATATACATTTTTATCATTTTTATAGAATAAGCATACAGTCATAATAAGTATATTTTATCAAATTGTAGCACATATAATGTTTTTTTCATTCTACGTAATATAAAAAAGCACTTCGTCAATTGCCGCAGTATGGCAGCCCTAATTGTATCAGAAAAAGATTTTTTTCTCACTGAACCGAAAGGTCAGTCTTAATGCGTATGAGAAACTCGATGAGCATTGTCATTGAATTAATTGCTCGTTGGGTAGAACAGATAAGCCCATTGGCGCGTATTCCCTTCGCTCCACCCGTCTCCCAGAAGTACCGAATCACTTCATAATTGGACGTCACGCGATATAGAACGACTAACAGATCAAGGTCCTATCGATGAAAGAGACAAGATTGTTTCAACGAACTTTTTCGAAATTATGGACAAGATAAGTAATCAATTATGGTTTAATTTATCTATAAAAAAAATAAAAAACAAAAAAATTTAATGTTTTTTAACAAAACACTTTCAAGAGATTTTCTCTTGTATCTTATCGAACAGCAATTGCCACAATTATTTACCAAATATAAATAAAGCCTTTATTACCTACATTTTGTACAATTAATAGAATTTAATCAATTATATTACATCACGGAGAGAATTTTTTCTTAGAATTTACCCTGAAAATATGACAGTCGTGGGACAACATTGT
>NW_017295386.1:0-2180 GCF_001594075.2 Trachymyrmex cornetzi
AACAGGATTCCGATGATACGAAGCAAAATCCATCGAAATCCTGTTTTCTGATTGGTTGCAGAGTGTAGTACGACGCAAATCGGATGCAGGGTGAATCCAGCATAATACCTTATTCCTTCTATTGTGCGCAGGGCCTAACTATAGGAATTAAAAATTGTTCTGTAGGGAATGTAGGGATTTTTTATTATTTTGATAGAGAACTAATTTTTTGTTCTCTGGCAACACTGGTTGGTGTTTCTAACCAATCTTTCAAAATGCGTCAAGTGTTCTTGATGACTGTGATGAGTCTTACATAACCTCATCATGAATTATAGGATTGAAAATAGTAAGTTATTAATATAGACAATCGTAATACAGTGATCTGTGATCGAACTGAGAGATGTTTTTCGATTATTATCCGATTATAAAATAATGCTATATGCAATCTGGCGACGATTGCTTTCTTCTAAGAATGAAATGTTTTCATTGATACATGTTCCTTTCAGAAAAATTTTACGACTTATGTGCAGCAGACTGCAAGTAGCGGCCGCAAGTTTCGAATTAATCTCTAATAACAAGAAAAATAATATTTTAAAAAGAAGAGAATTGTGTTTGTAGAATATGACATTTATGTCGCTACTGATAAATTGTATGTTTTAGATCTGATCTTTAATATGCATGTAGCCTTTGTTCAATCCTCATTTAAATTTAATATGTCACACTCCACAAAGTCACAATTAGCGCGACTTTACTCAACGAAACAACACACTAGGTCAAAGAATCATTATGACACATTAAATATCACGCCACATGCCACTCACAATGAAGTAAAATCGGCATATTACAAGCTAACTCTGCAATATCATCCCGACAAAAATAAGAGTGAATATGCCAAACGAAAGTTTCAAGATATCTCAGAGGCTTATGAAGTGCTCAGTAATCATGACCAGCGTAAAATTTATGATCGAGATACAATGGTATATCGACAACCAGTATCGACTAAGGAGCCAGTTTCCGATTACAAGCACAAAGTTTATTCAGGATCGTCAAAAATTTATAATTTTGACGCGTGGACACACGCACACTATGGAAAGCAAATGCACGCAGCACGCCTCAGGAGACAGGCATATGAGAACGCCAAAATAATGGAAGAAATGAATATTCGTTCAAGGAAAACTCCTCCATATACAGAATTTGCTGTACTTTTATTGACTCTAGCATGCTTAGTTGCTATAACTTTTCGAGAAAAATTCGATGTTCCAGCATCTCAGAGACGTAAGACAGAAAGTAAAGATAAATGAAATTAGTATGTTTATTTATTTAATTAGTGTAAATTTATTTTTATAATGAATGTACAAAGTTTATTTTTATGCCCACTTATTGTTATTAAAATAAGGATAACATTAAATAGATCATAATGAAGAATGACAAGATATTTTATATAGTCCTTTGAGAGAAGTGCTATGTACTGTGATAGAAATTGTTATTAACAGCATACAGTTAATACATTCAAATGTAAACTTCTAGATATTTCACAAATGGAACACAGACAATATTTTAGAAATATTAGCATGCTAAAATATTGTCTACCATCAATAGCTAAATAACGAAGGATTTAGATAAATGTAATAATCAGCTCTTTTACAACATGTCATCTAATATAAAAATAGTGAAAAATTAATGTGCAAAAGACACAATACGCAAAGAGCATCAGATACCTTGTGATCAAGGAAATGTAAGTGGAAAATCGTAAAAACAAATAAATACATGACATAACTTTTCACATTAATATGGTCTATAAACTGGTAATCCTGGCAATGGCATCGGCATAGCTACTGGTCCAGTTGGGTACGGTATGGAGGGTGCTAGTCCAGGGAAATTTGACGCGATTGTAGGATAACCAGGAGTGCTGTTCGAATGTCCTTTTCTTATTATCTCTCGTAGTTTATCTACCTTTACTTTACGCAAGTGCATTAATTTTCTTCGAGACAAGAACTGGTCCAGGAACTCGTCTACCTCAATATCACCGGCTAGAAATTTCTGCGCTATCCCCTATACATTAAAAGGATCAAAAGTTGGATAGTTTTATTAAACAAGCGAGTGAAAATTTTGTTTACCTCTGATTCTTCTTCAATCTCAGCGGCTGCTGCTTGCAGCAGGTCAAGTGCAGTATCAACTGTCATTGTACCAGACTTATCACC
>NW_017295387.1:0-2190 GCF_001594075.2 Trachymyrmex cornetzi
TGTCGGATTGGCGCAACTATCATTTTTCTTGGAGTGAAATTTTACTCCCAAAAATTTAGAGTGAAGTATCATATTATAAAGATGTTAATATGTTGAAACTGTTAATAAATTTAACAATTTGGCGAGCAGTTTGGAAAGACTACAGTATGGTATATATGCAAGTACATATATAGTGTATATTAGTAATTCAAGATTGAATTGTTTAAAGCAATGAAGATCTAGCTTCGATCGTAATAAGCATTTTTTAATGTCTAGTATAAAATAAGACATAGAGATTCACGAGGCATTAGGAGTCAGCGCTGATAGTAATTATTTGCACGCAATTATAATTAATGGTAAAAATATATATGAATAAAATTTAATTTCTGGACGTTTTGGCTCCGTTTTGAGCCATCCTCAACATATACATATATAAATAATTATACCGACATTAAGATATTATATCGTTGTTTTATCGTAGTGAATTGCAAAATACATATATTTTTTCCAAACGCAAATTGCGTGGGCCATATAGTGAGACGCGACCATCCTCAACATTAATCAATGTTGTGGCACTGCAGTTTCATAGCTGAGTAGTGGATAGCATCTCAATGCTAAATCAAAAGAATTATTTTTCTTGTATTAGAAACCGGATGGAATTTGTGATCTTCAAAAAATTTTTGCTCACCTCATAGAACCGAGGTAAATTAACATATTACAATAGTTCGTCACATTAATAATACAAAGAATGTAAAGAACAAAATAAATCCACCATAGTCAGACGTTAAGTTTAAAAAGTTTGTCAACAAAGAATTTGTCATGTATCACAAGTTAGATGTTCAAAATAATTGTTAAGTATATTGATCACGAATCAAAGAGTGACGTGACGGTCAATCGGAAACAATAAACAATTCTATTATATCTTATTCAGAATCTCCATGTAATTATGTACAGGGCGCTCAAACTGCGTCACTAAAATATCCAAATTTTTTTGCAATACTGCTCATCGTGCTTCAATTTTCTACATAAATATTTCGATGGTTCGACAAAATTATTTTTAAATCTGTGTCTATCTAAAATTTTAGATATTTTAGTAAGATCATTCTTTCCATACAAAAATGACATAACTCAAAAAAACGTGATTTTTGAATTATTATCATAAATGAATTAGATAAACATTACTATCAATCATTAAAAATGAATTAACTTAATTTTATAAAATAATTGTTAAAATCGTCACTATTCAAAAAGAGTGGTTTTTAAAAGTTGTGAAATAAAAATGACAAAAATGATATTTAATCATACTAAAAATATATTCTTTTTGCTGATATTATTTAATTAATCGATAATTTTCTGTGAAATTGAAAAATAGTTTTCCTCTTTTCTAGAAAATTTATTTAAGCATCTCAATTTTTTTAATTGTTACTTTTAAAATAAGGAAACGATATGAAAATTTCGAGTTTGGTACCAAGGATTCTCGCTAATCAAATTTTTTACGATATTAAATAAATCAAACTTAATATTTGTTTAATTGTGCGAATTCGAAACATTAGAACTAATGTTTATTGTTTATATATTGATTACTCTAATGTACAAAGTTTTTGTTTCTCAACATCTGAATGGTGATTCTTATATAGGTCTGAAAAGTTTTAAGCCTCAACATGAAGATGTCATTACTCGTCAAAACCATTTTTTTGGTACTACAATCGTACGCTTTGAAAGATAACTGTGAAAATCGTAGCTGCTTTGAATGTTCAGTTATTGTTTGACAGTTATTTCTACCAATCAATGTCAGTGTATTATTTTTTGTAAAAATGGAAAAAGTCAAATATCGACAAACATAAAAATTTACACAAATTAATTTAATAGACTCACAAAAACATAATTAAAAAATTAACAATATATAAGGGTTATTCGAGCCCTTATATTAAGCGCACACTGAAAATGACCATGTTAAAAAGGTCGAAACGTTTGTTGTTATGAAGGTTAAATAAAGTATTGTTTATATATATTTTGCACATAATATCCAGCGCGGCTCGAATAGCCCTTATGCATTTATTGTTAATTTTTGAAGCAGTGTAATTTTTTTACATAAAGTATTGTATCAACAAATTTTATTATTTTAATATATTATTTATAATAAACGATAAAAGTGGTATCACATTTATTTTTATATATAGAAAAAATATATTTTATTTTATAGAACATTAA
>NW_017295388.1:0-2198 GCF_001594075.2 Trachymyrmex cornetzi
ATATATTAAAAATTTAGGAAACTATTTCGAGAAATAATTCATGTTTACAAAGAAAATTTCAAACATTTTATATTGTTACCTCGACTATAATATTGTAAAATCACATATTATATTAAATTGTTTTACAATTAGTAAATTACTACAAAAAACATTATGCTCGCAATAACACAATTTATTATATTTCTTATTTTTTATTACAAGTACTTGGATGGTATTCATCATAAAAACAATTAAAGCATAAGAATGTGCGGCAATGAGAGCATTGAATAAATGCTGATTCACAATCTTCGCAATCTTCACATCTTTTGTTCTTTAATTCCTCAGGGAATGCAACAGCGTTGACGTTGGAGAAAAACTCTTTCTTCGTCGTAAGTTTAGCAGCATACCAAGCATACCTATAATAATATAAAAATAGAATTGTAGTTTAAATATTTCATTTCTTTAAATTTTTATTACAGGAAAAAATTATTCATTGTTAAAGATTGTTCATTTACCTTAACATTTTTTCATACAGTGGAGCCTGCAATTGATGGTGTATAAGCGAATGGATTTTTATCATATCCTCTCGAGACGTGATCTCCTTATTATGCTTCAAAAGATACGGAGCATTTTGTATGCGTCTTATATAATTTTTGACTTGTCGGTAGAAGTAAACGTCGCATGGTTGACAAAATGGTGTACATTTCGGTGGTATTATAGATAAGGTACACGTTGGAAGTCCATTTTCATCAGTAAATTTTAATTGATGTAAGATGGAAGATGTTTGACCACCCCATGAATCAATAATATACAAAAATGGTTCCGTTTTAACATAAGGCTGTATAATATTATCCAAAACCTCCTCGTATGTGTTACTCTGCAGTTTTCCAGATTTTGTGGAAGTGACATAAACGTTTGTATATTTTACCATCCATTCGTCGACTTCTTTCTGAACTCGTGGACCAAATTTTCCGGTAACTTCTTGTAGACAGATAAAGACTTTTGGCAATAATTTTCCTGACAATGTCATGGCGTATTGTGCTGTATAGGAGTGTGTGAGTTTGTTAAGTTGCTGAACAGTAATTTCTGTAATTTTTTCACCCTTGTGAGTGAGAGTGCGATTACTGCTGATCTTATACTCACATCCAGTTTGATCGGTATTTATCACATAATCCGGATCAAAATTTGTAATTATATTACTTGTTTGCTGTTGATACTTCGCTGCAATGTCTGACAATTCTTCAAACGTCGATCTCTCTTTTTTACTGACGTATTTTGTCACGTGTCGTTGCGATATATTGTGCTTTTTTTTAAAATTTGCTACCCAATGATTAGAAGCATTAAATTCGAAATTGCCGTCCAAAAATTGAAATGCAACAGTCATTGCCCACTGTTTCAGCATCTGTGTTGTCACAAGTCCTCTTTGATCTCTCGTTTCAACAAATCTATCATACACGTTATTATTGATGACTCGCAGCTTATCATATCGCGTACCACCTTTCTCGATATCGATTTTCCATCTTGCCAACTGTGATCTATCTTTTAATAATCGAGTTGATTTTGAACGTAGCGACTTGATCGACCACTCTGGATGTAATTCCGCGAGTTGCACAGCTTTAATTTTCATTCCAAATGGAATTTTCTCCAACTTCTGTTCTTCTTCGTCGTCGCTGTCTGAAGATAATTCTGCGATTTTTCTTTTCTTTTCTTCAGTATATTCTGCTATTTTCAAAACTTCTTCTTCAGTGAAAAACATACTTCCGTACATATCCATGAAACGGTTAAACAATTCTTTACCGATCAGTACGGATCGTTTGCTAATTTTGGCGCTCACCGTGTCAGTAATACAATTTGCTTCGATTAACAGCTTTTTGCAGTAATAGAATCCATCAGCCAATTCCTGTTGTTCTTCCTTGCTGGCTGGATGGCACAAATAAGTTTCATGATCACTTATTGTTTCTTCCAAGTCTGACAATGACACGTGAGCACTACTTTGCGCGGCTTCCATTGTAAAAGATTTCGTTATAGAATTGAAATTGACGAAAGTGAAACGGTCGTCTCTATCATTAGTTTCAAGATAGAATCTGACCTTATATTTTATTTGTTGTCACTTTTTAAAAACAAAAAGTTAATAGTCGAGGTCACAATATAAAATATTTGAAATTTTCTTTGTAAACATGAATTATTTCTCGAAATAGTTTCCTAAATTTTTAATATAT
>NW_017295389.1:0-2202 GCF_001594075.2 Trachymyrmex cornetzi
GAGCTACCAAAATCAAATAATGCATACGTCTGTATCCAATCATCAATGACAGTTTTAAATTGAGGAAAAGACAAAATGAAGCATTACTCTAGCTCGCTCTATTAAATTTACTCAATTAGAGGAGGGGAGGATTGTTGCAATTAATTTTAATCGACAATAGAGAAGTAGAAACGTCAATTAGAACACTGTTAGATATCAAAGGAGAGAACCCAATCCTTGAATAACATTTTAACTTCTATGTATGTCAAAGTGTAAATCAATCCATTTTTGTGGTTGGTTTCAAAGTAAACATCTTCCCTATTAACGTATGCATTTAGTAATAAACTAAATTTAAGTGTCAAATTTAATATGTTTTCTTGAGTTAAATTGTTTTCGTCAAATTAATGATATATTTGATAGGAGCAGTGGCGAACTATAGAAATAAATTGGATATAACTTAAATTGAGTATAATTTGACATTACAAATTTAACTGTGAATTTAATTGGATTAGATTAGTTTCAACTCTAATTGGCTATTCTATTTCTCTGAAGACTACCGAATCCTTTCGATTTTCTTTATTATATTCTGAACCTTATATGTGTCTGAAATCTGACTTGGATTTCGAGTAAATTGATAGGGACTCTTACTCGCAGTCATGTAATGTTAACGCAAGGCTACGATTCTTTTTTATTACGATTCGTATACTTATGTATATTTTTACCACACTCGTATTTAATAGGAAGAAGAAAACCGATGTTGTATAAGTTTAGAAACGCGTGAAGTTTCGAAACTCCTGTTTGTTCCTTACGAAATATGCGTCCTTCGAGGAAAAAAGGAAAAAGAGAAACTATATATAAATATTTTCAGATGTTACCGTTCCGATTCCGCAGGTGGGAATCATATTGAGAAATAGACGAGAAATAGATAGAGCATAAATATGTACTCGAGGCAATGCGAGAACTGCATTTTACATAAATTGATCGCGTCGCTGCAGCTGCGACTCGTCACCTTGCTCACGTACACGCATAGTATGTAATACAATGTACATAGCAGATGCGAATCAAATTTTTGAGTTATCTCAAATGACGCGACCGGCTGCGCGTTGAATGCGAATGAAGTTCGCGCGTCCCGAATGGAAAATTTTCAAATGAAACAGCTTTATTGTGATAACACGCGTATCAGCAATGTCTTCCCATCGTCAAGAATGTTCGCTTAGAAACGTTTTCTGCTGAAATTCAGATCTCGAGATTTGTGTACATAAGTAGCATTTTATAATGTAAATAAGGATAAATTAATTTGTATCTCCCATCGATCTGTGTTAATAAACGTAAACCAATATTCAATCGGATGGATAATTACCGCTATCGGTCGCCTTCGATTAAAAGGCGCTAGTACTGTTTTGACAAAGGTGCGATAATGAATGATAACAATTGTCGACAGCTTCTCGATTGCAAACGATAGAATTATGTTAGTTTAATTGTCTCACGCTATTGCATTGACCATTATCGTCGACTCGACAAGTCTACGGTAATATCGAGCACGACGAAATGTCTAATACAGACAATGGGATCATTAATAAGCCATATACATAATTTAAGGTTTATCACTGCATTGCGGTCGACCGACAATTCATCATTGCCCGTGGAATTTCAGGACCTGTTCAACGAAACTGCGATTCATCATATTCTAACGCGAAGGCTTAGAACCTGGAAAGCATGCGACCTTCTTTCCTATTTTGCCACATTAAGATCAAAGAACGAATGTACGATCGATATAACGAACAGTCATTAACATTATGCATTCGCGATAACGAGAATTGCTAATATCTGGCGATGTTATTCTATAGTCTTTAGGATGACTCACATTACCAGTTTAGCCGCAAAAGGAATGAAAGAAATTACATATATTCGATCCGGGAAAGCAAATACTCATTTTTTAAATTTAAGCTTTATCAAAATTAAATGAAAAATTTAGATGAAGACAACCTTTCCATCTAAAGAGATTATTTAGTTTTTTATTTCTCTCTTTAAATGTACGATATTAATACGATATGAATTTTCCTAAAGTCGCGTTGTACATCATAACAATAAATTGTAAGGCTAGTGATACTAAATTTCTTTACGCACAACAGAGTAATTTTTATCTTTTTTATAATTACTCCTTAAAATTAATTTATTAATTTTATAATTAATTAATTAATTAATCTATATTATTTATATTAT
>NW_017295390.1:0-2203 GCF_001594075.2 Trachymyrmex cornetzi
ATACAGAATCGCTAAACAGCGACACATTGGACAGAGTACTGGGAGGACTCTTTCCAGAAGAGACACAAGACGAATGGAGGGAGCCTGAACTGTCAAATGAAGGAGAAACGGCCTGGAAAGAAGAGTCAAAGGTAACGCAAGAGGAGCTTATGATGGCAGCAAAAAAGATGAAAGAAAAGGATGCGGCCCCGGGACCAAGCGGAATTCCTGCGAAAGCCTGGGACATAGCGTCAATAGTCATGGCGAAAGAACTAAGAAATACGTTCACAGCATGCCTCAAAAACGGAAGGTTCCCGAGTAAATGGAAAGAAGCCAAACTGGTCTTACTAAGGAAGCATGGCAAGCCTGACGACCAGGCAGCGGGATACAGACCAATATGCCTGTTGGATGACGAGGCAAAGTTGCTCGAAAGGGTAATATCAGAGAGGATAATTGCACACTTGGAAACCAAAGGGCCAAACCTCCACCGGAGACAGTTTGGCTTTAGGAGAGGTAGGTCGACCGTCGATGCAATTGTCTTCGTTAGGGAATTCATGGAAGCCGCGTTTGAAGAAGGGAATGTAGTAATAGGAATATCATTAGATATTAAAAACGCATTCAACTCCATGCCATGGAGAGTAATAGGGAAAGCGCTGAACAAACATAAAATCCCATTATATCTGAGAAGAACGATAAGGGACTACCTCAGCGATAGAAAGCTCTCGTTCCCCAAAAACGACGGCACCATGGGTGAAAGGGAAGTACGGAGAGGAGTTCCGCAGGGCTCCATTTTAGGTCCACTTTTGTGGAACATCGGCTTCGACGACGTAATGAAGAGCAAAGAAACAGAAAGATGCATCATTTGCTATGCCGATGACACATTGATACTAGTAGCAGGTGAAGACTGGGACACGGCCACAGTGGAAGCAAACCTCGCGGCAGACTCGGTAATCCAAAAGATCGAGGAGATGGGGTTAGAGATAGCCCCATCAAAAACCGAGATTGTAGGATTTTACAAAAGAGGAAGACCAGCAAGTGCGTCAATAAATATAGCGGGAACCGAAATACACATCGGTCAGAAAATGAAGTACGTAGGCTTAATTTTAGACAGTAAATGGTCGTTTACGGACCACTTTACGAATCTCGCACCTCGACTGGAGAGTTCGGCCCTTATGCTAAGCAGGCTACTGCCAAACTTAGGAGGACCTAACGATAAAGTAAGGAAGCTGTACATAAATGTCGTGAAATCGATCGCGTTGTACGGAGCGCCAATCTGGGCATACGCAACACTCAGAAACAGAAAGGCAAAACAGATCTTAAGAGCGACCCAACGCAGGATCACCGGAAGACTAATCAGAGCGTATAGAACAACGTCACATGCGGTGAACACTGCATTGGCGGGGGTTCCACCATGGGAATTGGGAGGCGATCTCATATGAGGAAATTTACGAGAGGATTACCTCCCTGAAAGAAAGGGGAGTTCTAGTCAATAAAAACGAGAGGGAATCCATCAGAGAAGCCTCGAGGAGGAAACTGATAAATAATTGGGAAGAATGGATGAAAGACACCAATCTAGGAGAAGACAACATTCTCGGAGCGGTGGGAGGTCAGCTTAAGGAGTGGCTGAACGCAGGAGTGGGCCTCACCTTCCGGACGACGCAGGTCCTCACGGGGCACGGATGCTTCGGGAGGTACCTGTGTCAGATCGGAAGGGAGGCCTCTAACGGATGTTGGCACTGCGATGCGCCTAATGACTCCGCGAGACATACGTTAGGATATTGTCCGGCATGGGATTGCGAACGGGAGGAACTGAAGAGGGTGATAGGTATAGATCTTACATTAAGAGCAGTCATAAATGCCATGTGTAGGCAAGAAGAAAAGCAGGCGGTTATATCATATTGCGAGAAGGTGATGACTAGAAAAGAGGCTGCGGAAAGAGAAAGAGAAAGAGGTATTTTACCTCTCGACTCGGATTAAAGATAGGATTAAAATGTGCGAAATGCATCCCTGGAGTGCTAGAGGGGTTAGTTAGGTGTTAGAGGGACGGGAGGGAATTGAGAGTAGGATAATAGGAACACCCAGGGATGCTCGAACAAGCGGATAGGTGGGATGACCGCACCGAGCAGCGGGGCGGTCAGATGATCGGTATATCCGGCCATCGTCACCGCGGGGAGGGGGCTTCTCCATCTTTAACTTAGTTTACCCTCCCCGCGGCCCACGTGCC
>NW_017295391.1:0-2207 GCF_001594075.2 Trachymyrmex cornetzi
CATATCACAAAGTAAAGAAGAACGAAAATATCAAAGAGAAATTAGGGCTAAGCAACATGAAGAGAAAATGCAGTCTATTAAAAGAATAGAGAATTTAGTGGAAAAAAATGTTACAACAAGAAAAAAAGTAAAAAAATGTTTTGTTTTTATGTTTACATAATTATAAGGTTTAAAGTGTTATATTTCTAAAATGTTTAAAAATCTAAATATCTAATACTAGTTTTAAGAGTACTAATATAAACATGCCAGACTATAATAGTATCTAAAGTATGTTTTTGTGATATCAGTACCAAAGTATTTTTTAAGTTCTTTATGGGCGTTGATATGTGAACATTTTGTTCCTATGTGATAATATCAGTACAAAACATTTTTTAGTTATTTTTTTATGAATAGTGATAAATACTTATAACGTAGTAAAGTTTTTATTTTAGTTTATACTTCTAAATTTGAAATGTTTTGAAATATGTTTTCACAATATAATAAACATGCTAAAATAATAGAGAAAAATATTGTACTTTTTATATTTTATATTTACTGCAAATATATCCCATAGAGCACCTCCGTTTAACATCTCTTGGATAGGATGTGTTGTGTGTGTGACTAATTGAAATATTAATAGACAGGAACATATAAATACAACAATGAATTTATTTTTGTACTTTTTTAAATATATATTTATACATTTAAAAAACATTTTGCAGGGAATACATAATAGCATTTCTTTTGTCAATACCCTCGTTTTGAACATTATTTTCAATAATTGTTGCCTGTTCTCGTATAACATCAGATTCATTAATAATAATAGGAATATCAATTATATCATGTTTTAATAAACAGATATTATGGAGAATGCAGCAGGAGATTATATATTTTGGAATTAAATCCGTTCTAAGCATTGGAAGAGTATCTAAAATACTTCGGAAATGACATTTTAATAAACCTATGGCTCGTTCAATCATCATTCTAACAGTAGATAAACGTTTATTGAAATTAATTTGTCTTTCAGATAAGTTGCCATTGTCTCTAAATGGTACCATTACGTATTTTGATATAGAATAAGCTGCATCTCCCAGTAAATAACTATTATTAGGAAAATTGGCTTCTGTACACATACTTTCAATATTAGATAATCTGAAAACACGGTTGTCATGTACAGAACCAACCTGTCCAGCATAACAATGCATGAATTTCAAATCTGCATCACAAACAACCTAAAACAAAATGAGTTATACATAATAATATAACCCTGATAGTAAAGTCTGCAGAAACAGATTTGGAGCAGAGCCTGCTGACAATTTTTGATTGCAGATTGGCAACAAATTGTAAACAGAGTCTATATTATCAGATATTGTCAACAAACTGCTGCTAAACTGCTAACAAAGTCTGCTGACATGTCAGATCATGTCAGCAGAGATTGTTCGGTTTTTGCCACCAATCTTCTGCAAAATATATTAGCAAATGTCGTCAAATCCATAGCCAAATGCGAACGCAGATGGCTACGGTTTTGTAGTCAGATCTGATCGAGTTTGCTGCCAATTTGCGCGCAAATTGGCATCATTTTGTTATCAGGAAAGTTATATTATTTCTCTTGTTCTTTTATTTGCTTTGTTATTTTATATTTTTATATTAAATATGTGTTCATATAAATTATAAGTATAAAACATTGAAAATATTTCATATAGTTATATAATAAAGATTATATTCTACAATAAATTACTATAGAATAAAAGACTTGGTAAATAAGATTAATAACTTACTTGCAATTGAATAGAATAATATCCTTTTCGATTAATATATGAATCACTGTGATTCCTTGGTGCAGCAATTTTAATGTGTGTCCCATCTATTGCACCAATGACTTCTGGGAAACCATAATTTTTATTTATCCTTTCTATGGTTTGTTCTGCCTCTTCCATTGTCGGCTAACGAATAAACTTTGTTACATGCTCATATAAAGCATTAACTACTTTTTGCACAATTCGCCAGGCTGTACCTTTACCTACATTGAATCTATCAGAAACACACCTAAACAAATCATTTGTTAAATAATGGTAATATAAATTTACAACTATTGTAATTAATATGCATGCAGTACATGTGTGTATCTATAGGAATTTGGAGTAGCTATCATCCAGATAGCTAAGAGCAATTGTTTCTCAGGATTTATTGAATGCCTGCCAAATTTATGTTGTCTACAGAGTTGTGGT
>NW_017295392.1:0-2210 GCF_001594075.2 Trachymyrmex cornetzi
AGAAAATAAATGATTTTTTATCGACTCTTTAGTGCTGCATTTTCCCGTTTTTACCATGATGAGGAAATGCGGTATTTAAAAATTCTGAAAAAATTCTGAAAAAATTTTAAAAAAATTTTGAAAAAATTCTCAGAATTTTATGAGAAGAAAATAAATGATTTTTGTCTCTTGCAGTTTTTGTGTAAAGTTGATAGTATTTGAGTAAAAAATTATTCGAGACCAATATTTTGCAATATTTAGTAATTAATATCTTAATTATTGCGAAAATTGCAAAATGGTAGAGGATTTTTCGACTCAGTTTAGTCCGCTCTACCTGCCCACGAGCGTTATCACATGAATTATAGGACACTGTATAATCCTAATTTTCACCGAGCACTTGATAAGCTAATTGTAACTGACGATAACCTTCTATTAAATTATCTAAATTTCAGCGATACGTGTAAACATATATATGATGTGAGTATTTAATTAATCATTTTGATGCATATTGGAGCAATTCAGTACATCATTCTTCAAATACAAACTGACATTAAGATAATTTAATAGAAAGTTACTAGTTAATACGCATACCAAGTGTTCGATGTAAATGGGGTTCAATGATACCGTGCTAATGTTTTGGAACGCTGGCAAACAAAGACGAGAGTCGCGACTCAATAATCGAGATTCGCGACTAAAGGCATTCTTTCCGATTTAGAGGAATCGTCCTGACAAAAGACGGACGATAAATAACGGACGATCATAAAATGGCTGCAAACTTGTCGTGTTCTATTGAGATGGTACTCCGAATAATCTCGCTGTTCCTACACTCATTTATAATCTGCAAGAAGCGTATGTATACTTTTCCGCCTGCAATAATTTAGTATGAAAACAGTTTTACGGCTTAGTTTTTATATCTTTCCCAATATTAATTCTCTAACCGGCACACGTGGATCGTTCGTGTCCATTTTCAACTGTTCTCATTTCTCGTAGACCTGCATAATTTTTATAACTTTTCCAAACTTTCTGTCTGACATCTATATAGCAAAATAATTTTGTACAGATCTTAAAGGAGATGTTTGAATTTAACAAAAATTTTTCGAACACTTGAAGAGCCTCGATCGAGTCGGATACACATAATCCATGTGTGCCGTTCTAAAGTGCTGAAAATTTGTGTGTCGTTGCAGGATTACGATAAGGACTAAGACCCGGTTGCACCAACGTTATTTTGTTTTTTTGCAAGACTTGAAATTCTCTCTGTCTCTGTCTCTCTTTCGCTTTAAAACGAGACAGAGAGAGTTTTAAGTCTTGCCTAAAGTTAAAGTTGTGTTGTAACCGGGCTTAGATTACATATAGTACGTTTATAAGCTCATTCTACAGTTGTGTAAGCGTAGTCATGCGTTTTTTTAACGCATGACAGACCCACAAAATGAAAAAAATTGTCCATCTTCTTCAACTTGTAGATTTCTAAATGTAAAAATTACCAAACCTACAGAAACTAAAAAAATGTAGTAACCTTTCGAAGGTAGAAATTTGGAGCTTTAAAATCCTTTTTTTAAATATAAATTTCAGTCATTTTTAACGAAGATATTGTATATATACAATTTTGAGTTAGAAAAGCCGCACGAACTTTCCGGATCAATCCTATAGAAATGGCTTTATGAAAAAATCCTTCTTTTTTAGTTTTCACCTCTATAGTTTTCCGACGCGGTAAAACTATGGAACAATTACCGGGGAAACGTGCCGGTACGAACGTATACGTATACGATGGATACATATATCATATGGATAAACGATGCAAAGGACTTTATCGGTGCTCGTCGCGACGAAGTTTAGAATGTTACGCTATATTATCACGAAATCTTGATGGGACGTATACTTTAAAATCACAACACAATCATCCGGCAAACGACACGGTATTGCAGGAGTTTCAAATGAAGCAAGAGATGCGGCAAATGTGTCGAGAAACAGTCATGAAACCAAAAGAAATATTTGATGCAGTATGCCGAGGGTGAGTCGACGTTTCAAATCATCGAGCTTAAAGTATATATTGTTGCACAAACAATATCAATATTTTGCAATATATTTTAATATCGAACAATTTAATATTGTTGCAACATTATTCTGTTACAATAATAACTTAATAAATAGAATATATAAGATAGATTGATATATCAACAATAAATATCCTAATAAGGTAAGAATATATGAATCGGACTCTCAATCTTCATGTA
>NW_017295393.1:0-2217 GCF_001594075.2 Trachymyrmex cornetzi
TTTATTTGATACAAGAAATGTTAATTTGATTTAACAATCATTTTTTTACTGAACAAATATTTACTGTAAGTAAATGTTTAGTTGGCAGTGTTGAACTAAATATTTATTAAAATTGACTATATTTTTTTTTCAGTGCATTTATTTACATATCGATTCCAACGAATAATTTTGTTTTACCACAAAAAGATCTGAACACGTTTTAGTAACTTTGTTGTTGCTGAAAGCATTTGCTCGACGAGGATGTTGAATAGCGCGCGTATATATTGCATCTCCAAAACGTTCCTCTCTCCCGGCGGGCCCTCGCATTCTTTCGCGTCGAGACGCATGTAGAATCGCCTCCGGTATCTCATGCATTGTGGGACAGAGAAGTGGCGCCCACGAGAGAGCCGGCCCCCTATTCAGTCTCTATTCTCGTTTCGTGAACCGTAACACGCGAAATATCCCGGCAGACATGTTATGCGAAATTCTGCGATTATGCAGACCGACGTATGGACAACGTTAGCGTTGACTTTAGCGACTTTCCTCCGCCTTTCTTATCGTCGGGATTTTAAAGTCAATTATACGCCGTAACGTTCAATTAATGTGACTAATTGCAAATTTTGAATATACAGAATGACAAAAAAGTTTGGCCACAAAGTTTCGTGTTTATTAAATCATTAATGTATTCATCCACGTAGCAAACTAATGTTATCTGTTGTCATTTTGATATTAAAATGATGTTAAAGATCATCATTTTTACGTCAGAATAATGACAAATAACATCAGCTTGTTACCTGGGTAGTAATGTATATTAAAAAAAATAATAAATTCTGATGTATTAAGCTAGCGGCACACGATGCATGTTTTTTGCTGGATGGCTTGCGTTTTAGTAAATTACTAGAATTGCACCACATGAAACGCATAATTTCTAGTAATTTATTAAAATGCAAGCAATCGTGTAAGAAAATGTATCATGTATCGTGTGCCGCTTACTTTAGTTACATCTTATTAAACGCCAAAAAGATTCCGCATCAAAAGACTTTTATCGGTTAGTAAACTAAAGATCGCTCTATTGGCTATCTGAGAGAATTTATTCATGAAAAGGTGCGCGGCCATCGTTGATGCATTCCTGAAATGCCTTAAACGTATCAAAGTTAAAGATGAACATTTTGAATGTTATTTTAACAGAATGTGGTTCTTATTTTTAAATATTTTATGTGAAATTGATATTTAACATTTTTTAGTGTCAAAATAACAACTTATGTTTATGATTTATGTTTATAAACTACAAATATTAAATGTGTTTTAAAACGTAAATTCTGAAATAAATGCATAAAATAATTGTTAATTTAAGTTATCATAAATGTTAATGTTACTGAAAAAAATGTGCTTTTACACAGTTTGCATTACAAATTGTGTCTATATTACTTATCTTTTATATTAATTTTTTAACGTAATATTTGTGTTATTTTTTAAATATATTCATCTTCTATTAAATTAATACAAAAATTTGAGTGAATCTTTTGGACACGTGAAGTGTGATAAATTTAACACAAGTTTTCTAATTCTGTAACAGAGTTTTTTTTTGCAAATATATCGTTACTAATGATTTCGTAAACACAAAATTTTGTGGTCAAACTTTTTTGCCACCCTATACATTAGTAGTGCCACATTCCTAAACATCCCGCGCTTTTATTTTTCCTGTGGTTATTTCTAGCTCGACATCTTTCTAGTCGCACTTCGTTATTTACGATCGTATCTCATTACTTCTTGTTATTTATGTTACGAGACTACGCCTATGTGCGTTTATCTAAACGAACACAACCTCTACGTAATGGATTAAGCCGTGTCACTGTTGACGATCCGGTAGAAAATCCGCGATGATATGGTTCCGAGGGTCCCTGGGTCCCTTT
Organism: Trachymyrmex cornetzi; assembly: GCF_001594075.2. Lineage (NCBI taxonomy): Eukaryota > Metazoa > Arthropoda > Insecta > Hymenoptera > Formicidae > Trachymyrmex > Trachymyrmex cornetzi. The sequence continues at coordinate 1,893 of NW_017295393.1, forward strand.
TTATCCCTTGTTTTGTTCCCTTTCGTCCTTTAGGGGACGACAAAAATCAAAGATGAAGTTTGATATAAGATTTAAGATTTTAAATCTGAACCGAAAATATGTCGCTAGATTACATTTTTCTTTGGAATTCAATATGTTCATTGATCGATACGACAGCTGATTAAAAAGATTTATTAAACATATATTCTATCTTGATGAATACGTAATTCATACACATAATTATATAGTCAGGTTTTTGTTATAACTTCAAGTTGCGTAAACATTGTACATTTTTTATTCTTCATTATTGCTCTTGAGATATTGAAGCTGTTTGGCAAAAAAAAAA
>NW_017295394.1:0-2222 GCF_001594075.2 Trachymyrmex cornetzi
GTTAGCATCCGATATAAAGAAGAAGAATCTTCATAGTGGCGAATGAACTTTCTACATCAAATTCACAATGTCCATTCGTAAAGAAAAATTAAGCATTCCGTCAAATACCAGCGATCTTGTTAAAGGAGGGCGTTAATCCCGAATCTCTTTTCAGACCACTTACAATAATAATAATTTTGGTAGCATGTCAATCACAATCAATTACCATTTTTATCGCATCTTTAATATAATATTAAAATTCGCAAGAAAATATGTTCTGCCACCCATCACTAAAAATCATCACTTCTTAAAAATGAGTAGAATAGAATGATTTACGAATAGTGGTTACGAAGGAATATATTTAATAATAATAAAATACATGCATAATTTTTTATACGTATGGGTACAACAGTTTCTCGGGTACCAACTGTTCGAGATAAGCCGAACCCAATAATATTGGGAGATTTTAAAGAACTTATACTTAAAAAATATAAAATTTAACAATTCTTTATTTTTCAAAAATTACAATTATTAATACCCCGTTAATTCGAGGGTATCGACTTATCTCGAATTTTTTGTACCCACACATTTTTAATTCAATTCATATACTCACGAAAACATTGTTAAAAGACTATAAAGAATTTTGAAAAAAAATTATGTAAATCGACAAAAATCAATATTCGTTAAATATAATCTCATAATATCTGCATGTATTTTACCATAGAAAAATGTATATACATATAAATTAATAATTAAAAATATTTTGCAATGGTGGGATGCCCAATACCTAAAAACAATTTAAAAATAACAGTTAGAAAATTAAATATACACATTCGTAACCTTATTTTATTAGAGCAATCATCGAAAAATTAGCAAATTATTTATATAAAACTTAAATTTAAACAAATAATAATTATATATCCGTATCAATCCACACATATAATACTAAATTCCTGTTGTTATTAAGAGTATATACTAACATTATATATTATTACTAGTGGGAGAACATTTGATAAAACAAAGAAAGCGAAAATTATATGCTAAAATATAATTAATTTTGCAACTTGACTTTAAAAAATATGTAACAATTGTCATTGACTCATTAAGGAAATGATTACTACCAGTAACTGCAGACGAGAAAACTCGGAATTAATTCCAATCCTGTACAAGAAGCTCCGATCGAAGAGACACCAAATTAGACTTCGCGAATAGATTTCACGAAAAGCGATGAGGAATAATTCTCCATAACGAAAACAATTTCGATTATCCATCGGTACAAACCACTGGCACTCATCTGATTCGAGAGACAGCGATATGAGACGGTTGCATATAATAAATTGTTCACTAAAATATACACGTAATTATATAATGTTCAAAATGTAAATGTCGAAAAGCAAGTAAGAGGTTAATATTTAAACATTGCCTCAGTCAAAGTTCCAATCTTTATGAGTTAATTAATAAATTTGCACTAAATACGAAGAAAAAATGACAATTATGCTAAATATCAAATTTTTAATAAGAAATTACTTAAAATTATTAATGACTTTTTGATATACAAAATAAAATTTAAATTAAAAAATGTTTAAAAATTAAATATTTATCAAATTTACTAAATCAATAAACAATTTTGGTTATAACATATACAAATGGCATTTATAAGATAAATGCCATTTGTATTGAATAGATATTCATTACGGATATATATATTCCAGTAAATGTATATAATTAATTAGTAACCCGGGAAAAAACGTTTCATACATAATTATATATATTAATTATATAAAATTAATAACGATACAATAATCATATAAAAAATTAACATATTTTATATACAACTATATATCGTTATATATAAAATATGTCCATATATATAACATTTTTGCCCGGGAATCGTTGTGCAAATTACAAAAGTAAGTATGATTATCGCATTCATATAAACATAGTTTACATAAATTTTGTATTACGTACCTAATATTATTATACATTTATTTACGATAAAGTTAATTACAATATTAAAGCGTTACATAATTCGTACGTGTATAGAATTTTATAAAAAAGTTTAATTTCAGGGTGAAAATTTAATTAATTTTTAATCTCTCATTTCCAATTAACAAGTATGTACCTATGACGTGTTTAGTCCTACCTGTCTGTACTTATTATCCTACCAATACAGTCTCTATCTACCGTCCATACTTATTGTCCTACCTACCCGTATTCTCATTTATTCGTGCTTATTCCACCTA
>NW_017295395.1:0-2255 GCF_001594075.2 Trachymyrmex cornetzi
GCGTCGACAGATGTCGACATCAGTGTTTGTAAGTGTGTCTTGAATACATATATCTTCCAACACCTCCTCTTATTCAAGACGTAATCCTCAGCATCTCCAGATACGTTGAAATTTTTGTCCAAGTTAGATTCTTTGTAAGCAAATCAGCCACCTGTTCATTTGATGGAACATAACTAACAGTTACGTTTCCTGCCTCCTGCTCCTGTCTAATTCGATGAAAACGAACTCCAATGTGCTTCGTTCGCTTATGAAACTCCGGATTCTTAGACATCGCTATGGCTGCCTGATTATCCACCCTCAGTTCGGTCTCCTTTGTTTGTCTTAGTCCAAGAGATTCTAGTAATGGTCGCAACCATAAGAGTTCCTTCAATGCTTCCGAAATTGACATGTACTCTGCTTCTGATGAAGATAGAGCCGTAACTCGTTGTAGACTTGATGACCATGCTATCGGTCCACCATACAACATAAATATATATCCTGACGTTGATTTTCTCTCCATTAAATCACCAGCATAATCGGAATCGCAATATCCAACCAAAACGTTCTCTGTCTTTTTGTTGTAACATAACGAAAAACTAATCGTGCCCTTGAGATACCTCATGACATGTTTGACTGCTTTCCAGTGTAGTTTAGACGGATTATTCGAAAACCGTGCAAGTGTGTTTACGGCATATGATATGTCTGGTCTTGATATCAACGCAATATAATTCAAGCTACCTATAGCTTCTCGATAGGGAAATCTTTTCTCAATGATTTCTTCTTCATTTTTCAGTTTCGACAATTTAACAGAACAATCCATTGGAGATGTCGTTGTTTTACTGTCTTCCATTCCAAAACGACTCAGCATACGAGATATGTATCCTTGCTGATTAATACAAACTGTCTTTGCTTCTCGATCACGACTGATTTCCATGCCAACATAACATGAAGGCTCATGACATGTGATTTCAAAACTTCCTTTTAGTGAGGAAATAAATACCTCTAACGATTCTCTGTTTTTGCAAACTACAAGTCCATCATCAACATACAGACATAAAATCATCCATCCGTTTGTATTCGCATTTCTTGTAAAAATACATGGGTCTGAATCCGACTGTGTCAAACCATGTTTCTTTACAAACTCGTTGAAAAGAATATTCCAATTTCTAGAAGCTTGTTTTAGTCCATAGAGCCCTTTCTGCAGATGACAAACACGATCAGTTCCATCTTCAAAACCCTGAGGTTGCTGCATGTAAATATCTTCCTCAAGTGGTCCATTGAGAAATGCTGTCTTTACATCGAACTGTATCATTTCCATATCATACTTAGCGGCTATTGCTAAAACAGTTCTTACGGATTCATACCGTACTACAGGCGAGAAAGTCTCAAAGTAGTCTACTCCCTTAGTTTGATTGAATCCTCGAGCGACTAGTCTTGCTTTATAGCGTTCGATTGTCCCATCAGTTTTTAGCTTTGACTTGAAAACCCATCGACATGAAACAACAGATTGATTTTTGGGCAATTCCTTTACCTTCCATGCTTTATTCTTTGTTAATGATAGCATTTCTTCATCCATTGCTTTCTTCCAAAGATTAGCATCTTCCCTAGAAATTGCATCTTCATAAGAAGTTGGATCCATTGACATCTTCATAGCTGTGATGTATGCCGACTTATTTGAGCTGCTTCTCAGTTCTCTGTCTGTTGGAGGAGCTGGTTTTTCAAAATTCCTTGAGCCAATCGGTCGTCCTTTCTTTCCTTTTCTCGACAATGACTCTTCCATTGTGTCGTCTATTGCCTGTACAAAAACATCATTATCAGAATCTGTCTCAGTTTTATTATTACCTGAACACAATGGCTCAGCGTATGATTCCTCAAAATCCTCCTCTTGCTCAATAGGTATAGGAAATAGTATTTGATTATTTTCATGCGCTGCATCTTTTATTGTAACATCAGAAACTCTCTCCACGATCTTCTTTATAGGATCAAAAACTCGATAAATTTTATCAGTCAGTCGATCATATCCTACAAACACTGTCTTCTTAGCTTTAGGATCCATCTTTCGCCTATTTAAGTCGGGAATATGCACAAATGCCTTTGTACCGAAAACTCGAAGATGAGAGACATTTGGTTTCTTTCCAAACCATTCATTATATGGAGTTGTACTCATAGTTCCTCGATTTGGTACTCGATTGCGAAGATACGCTGCTGTCCCAATAGCTTCAGTCCAGAGTAGATGACAGTCTGTCCTTGATAAATCCGTGTTGAACAGCAAAGAC
>NW_017295396.1:0-2269 GCF_001594075.2 Trachymyrmex cornetzi
ACATATGACTTCATCGTCGAAACTCGCCAGCGTTGGAGCCAGCACCCTCTAATAGCGAGCGATGGGAATTAAGGTTAACACCTAATACATTGTGATATATCGCAATGTAATATCTCAGTAGTATATACGTAATATTTCATTGCAAGTTGTAATATTACTGTAATATTACGTGCTGTGTGGGTAATCGTAATCGTCAATCCGTAGTCTGATACGGGTATTAAGGCGCTTTTAGATGGCCAGTGTATACGCCAACTTTGCACACATTCGCTAAGTATTACATTCAATACGTATTTCATATATATGATGTATGTGTATGATATTTGCTAATATTGTTATACGTTGGCCATATCGTCTGGAGACGCTTAAATATACTTGGAATACGTTGAGGCCAGTAAATATACTTGTATCTATTTTTTTCCATTTTACTATGTTGACCCATTTATAATTATAGGTGATTTTTATAGATTTTTTCTGAATTCGAATCTGCAGCCTGTATTTCTCCATCTCATCATGTTTTCGAGAAATTTTAATCTAAAAATACCCGAAATAGGCTTTTTGGGCACTTTTAGGTTAAAATATCTCGGAAATTTGACGCGAGCAATTTGGGCTACAGATTTGGTTTTAGCACGTAAAAAATTCGAGATTACATACTAGCTGCGTTCGGAAATGTCGCTCGGGTGCCTCCGATGCCTTGGATTAACATTAATGTTAAACAAGGACAAGATGATGAATCCAAGGCATCGGAGACATCCATTTCTGAACGCAGCCACTGTCGTTTCTGGATCAAAATTCATGTCGGCCTGTGTTATCTGACAAAGTGGATTTTCTTTGTCAGATTATACGTTTAAATATACATACACAACACGTTTGTTGGTGTTTCGAGATATAATATCATTCATTCTGTATTATCGCATTGTTATAATATAAGTGTAACATTTATACGATTAGTCATGTATATTAAAAATAATCGATATGTTTCATATTTGTAGCAATTAATATGCAGAATGATCCATTAACATAATACCTGAATAATTTAAGATTCGAAGATATAAAAAATATGTTATTTATTTAATTTGAGAGAACAAATACGTGCGATGAGGAAAACACACACGATTTTTTATAAGATTATTATTTTTATAATTTTTAAATTACTCACACACACAAATATTTTTAAATGTAGAGAGAGAGACATACATTATTTCTTGCATTTTATGACTATTGAAGATATTTAATAAACTGTATATCTCGTCTTTCGTGAATAAAAATTAGAATTATAAACTCAATGTCATATTTAGTGTTAATATCTACTAACTATTATAGATAGTTCTAATATGGATGATCTATCGTTTTATTAAACGTGTTTTGTTTGAGTCAGCATGTTAACATTGCAAAGGGCGATTCTGAAATAGAAATAGTTTAGAAGCATATTTATTCGTCTTAAGGCTAAAACAGGTACACATATTTAAATACGAATTTGGTAACGTTTCTTTTTTTTAATTGTAAACATTTTCTTTCTTGCGACAAAGTTCTAAAAACAGTTTTGTAAGTTGATATATATAAGTTAATTTGTCATCATGTGTTGATGTTATTAATAGAATAAAATATAGAAATTTATTTCACTTCAGCATGCATAGATAAGAAGGGGACTTGGTTTATAATAAGGTCATTAACTCATTCATCCACCCATACCTTTTAAAGCTCTATAAAATTTTCTATACCTCTGCATATGTCCTTTTTCTTCTTACTACCTTCTCTTTATTAAAATGCCTATTAATACCACTTCCTTCATATACTCTTCATAATAATTACTGTCATACTATTTCTAGTTATCCTAAATCACAGCTCATTTTACAGCCTTATACACAGCCTTTGTACTTACTTTTATCTTCGCTGTTCCTACTTATACTCGTAGTTCTTACTTTTCTACCAGTTCTTGTAATATCCTAACTTTTGTTCTTACTCTTAAGTTATTCCAGCCTCTGTCTCTTTCGCTTTTTCCTTCCTCTCTATTCTCCCCCGTACCCTCCTCTCTCTATCTTTTCACAGGCTCTTTAACACTTCTCCTTTAGTCTTGTCTAAATCTTTCTCCCACAATTTCCCTAATACTTTACTTCCTTCCTCGCCTAATTCAATAAATCTACAATGTTAAAAATTATTATAATCAACAACGTTTCGACCTATCGCTAGATCATATGCAATTTGTTAAAACGAAAATTAAAATTTGCACGGACTTACATTACTACATTAATATCACAATAAGATAATTCCT
>NW_017295397.1:0-2275 GCF_001594075.2 Trachymyrmex cornetzi
CAGGTACATTACATCACGGATAAAGTCCCGTCGGTTCTCCGGCCTTCAGGTAAGTATTGCTCACAATGATTAATTCAACTTATAATTATTCTACCGCTCGCATTACATATATCGGCTTCCCTATTTATATCGCTTCGCGGGTTGTACTTTCGACACCCGGTATGTCGTGAATCGCTAAATGCGCTATGCTTCTCAACGTTTGTTACCGCGAGTTTTTACGTTTCGTTTTATTCACTGTTCCTTTTTTCTCGTATCGGCGACTGTGTTTCTTGGACACCCGTTATATTGTAAATTTATCGCGAACCCTATTTTCTCTTATTTTTAGTCCTGTAACGCTTGACGTTCTCGAATTTCTCCGATTACAAATTTCGCTTGTGATAATTGGGTTTCTCACACACCCGTTATAATATGCGATTACGCGAAACATCATATCTCATTGTTTCCCTCATCTCGCGATCTAACGTTTTCCGTTTCCCCCATTTCATGTTTTAGTTGCCCGAAATCCGGTTTTCGCCGTCACCCAGTATATGATTCGAACTTACTATTATCGCGTTTCATCCGGTCTCACTTTCCCTAGATTCCTACGTCGTCGCGGTTCGTCTCTCTTTTTACTCCCGTATCGCCAACTGTATTATTTTGACACCCGGTATAAGGTTTGCGCTTTGCCAACGTCAGCTTCCCTTGTTTTATTTGTTTAACTACGTTTTTGTTTCGCGATTTCCCTTCGCGCAATTTCTCCGTGCCGCTTTTTATAACGTTAATTACGGCGCTAGCCCTTTAAACAAAATGAACGTGACTTTTTCTAGCGCCCTATTAATTAAAAAAATTTCTACTCGGGTTTGCCAGTCAACTGCGTATTTCCGCCGAATAAACTTATCATACTAAACTTAGTGATAAACATACTATTCTTGCTAAATAAACTTATTATATAAAATAAACTATAATTCGGCTTAGTAACAAACATAATACTCTCGCTACATAAGCTTATTAAATGAAATCAACTATTATTCGCATTTGCTGGCGAACGTAACACTTTTATCAAGTAATTTGTTACCTGAAATCAACTCTGATTCGGACTTATACTCTATTTAAACCCTTTCTATTTGTCGAGTCGGGCCATGAGGTCGGGATCTCGCTCCCGGCTTCAAGGTAATGCTATTCATAAGCTTATTACAATAATTACAAGGTAATTGAGTGCCATGAAATTATAATTTTCATTTTTGCAGTGGACAATACATGAAGTTCTCTCAACTTTGATAGAGAACATGGAATTTGAGTAGAACATTGAATTGCGGCATGTATATATGTTTAGTTTATCTCATCTCATTACAAATTAAGGCTGTGTCAAATGGTGCGGAGCTCTTGTTCACATACCTATTCAGTACTGCGAACATTACACAGATTTAAGGACATTAAAGGCAACATTAGAGGTATAATCTTTAAGTATGATAATACGCTGTCCACCGTATGAAATAAATAAAACAGATATTAATCTCGGTTTGTGTGTTTCTTTTGATGACTTAGATGATAAAGGTTTTCCTCTTGATGTTTCGTCTACGAGTAGCTGCATATTACACTTCTACACTTTATGCTGTATTCTTGAAGTCGCATTTCGATCTGACGGAGACACCGGTATTTGATAGAGCAATCATGCAGAATTTGTAAGATTGCATTTTCATGTTATATCCGCTATTCATTATAAGCTTTGCGGTAATTAATGATCGAATGCGTACCAACGATTTACCTGCTTACATCACACCAATCACTTCTACTTCATTGCCCTTTCCCACACCAAGAGAAAAATATTCATTTTCACTAAAATTCATAATATGTACGGAAAGTTTATGGTCCCCATCAGTTAACGAATCACAATCCATCATCTTATTTAATTGATTATGAAGACCAGAGACGAAATTAGTTTTAACATATCCAGCTAAAACTACAAAATATTATATTATTAAACAAAATAAAAACGAATTAAATTTGAAATCAAGAGACACGGTAGTGTCTCGCGCCAAGTGGGCGCGGCAACGCGAGACACGCGTGTCTTTAGGCGAGTCAGCGAGTTGCGGGCATCCGAGCATCCGAAATTCTCGTTTTCTTTAATAAAGGCTAGACCGATCGAGTTCTGAATATGAACTCCATCGATAATTTGAGTCCGAAATATATAATAAACGTTTATTTTACCCCCTCTACGAACGGAGATATCGTAATGCGAAATCCGAAATGTCAAAATTTTATGTGTAAGATACGTCGCCTCAAAAAGTCATCTCCT
>NW_017295398.1:0-2283 GCF_001594075.2 Trachymyrmex cornetzi
ATAAACATTTGTTTGGAGCTGTACGTGATCCTTCGAAATAGAAGTTTTTCTCTTTTACTGCAACGTGAAATCATCGAATTTTTACAAGGTAATTGTGTGCGTGCGTGCGTGCGTGCGTGAGAGAGAATGGGATCGCATATGCTCATGCGTATGTAGCGATTATGATCGCAGCGAGGGACCCCGTATCATCTGTGTCGGACAGTAAGTTGCGCTGCCCCTAGCTACCTTCTCTACGCGCTTAGTCATTCGCTAACTATTTCTTGTTATAATTCAAAAATTAATCTTCTGACAACATTTTGGCAAAGGAAAAATCGTCTTAGAATTAAGTCAGGAATGTGACATTTTAAGGACAATATGTTCATTTTGAATCACCCTGTATACTCTCTCCCAAAAAAGCGGGAACACTAAAAGTTTGGGAATTTTTACCAAATTTCAAATGATTATAACTTCGTAGACAATGAACATAAAAATATAATTAAAAATGCAAAATGAAATTTGAAACGTCTACTTTAAGAATATTTGAATAAGAATTGTACTGAGCCATTATTTTGAAAATAGCGGATGCCAAAGTGAGAAAATTCAAAATTGGTAATCAAAAGTCCAAGTTTGCGATGATGCATGGTGTGAATCAGATATCACAGCTTAACGGGACAATACATACGTAAAAATATAGAATTTTATCTTTAAATCGCTTTTTAATCGAGTTCGATATGATAATTTTTCGCTGAGTTGTTCTGAATTTAAGATACCGCTGTCATTAGCTCAAATTATGATTATAATTCTTTCCAATACGAATTGTATGGAGTTTGACTCGAAATATCGTGTATATATGTATATGTATGTGTACATATATGCGCGCGCGCGCGTGTGTGTCAATGTCAAGGACATTCTCCGAAAAATCCATTTTCTTTAGATTTTTCTGAAATTTGCAGAAGAAGCTTATTTTAGTGTCCTGAACATGTGCTTTAAAACTCAATACTCGGGTCGGGATTAAAAATCGAGATATTCCACTTCAAAGTTGAAGCATTTAACATAGAATCCCTATTTAAAGCTTATTCGAAAGTCTTTTTATTCACTGTAAAAAAGTTTTTCTTAACAATTTTTTAAAACAATAAGACATAAAACTTGATATCACAAGGAATAATATGAAATTTGTCTGAATATGGCTTCTGGTATTCGTTTTTAAGAAATCATGGAGCAAAATAAGTAGCTCTGGTATTTTTTCGACCGGCGGCAGTAGCGAAGGCGGGAGGCATTGACGACTTGGCAACGTCGTATGTGCTTAATATGCGGCGCGCGAAAAACAGAAAGCCCATACTCTCTCAGAAAATTTGATTGAGTGACATGAAATTTTTACAATTAATTAATAATATCAGCATGTTAACAATTAAACAATAATGACACTGTCCTTCTGTCAATGTGCTGAAATGAGATGATTTATAATTACATGTATGTCACAGCTAAAGCTCTGGCATTTCTCGCACCTTTCTTTTTAGTAAAACGGCCGCTTTTATTCCGAGGATTCGACATTGTTTACAGTGTCTATAACCTCACTAACTCAACGCACAAGTATCATAGAACTTATAGTAAATGGAACCGGAATAACCTATCCAAACAATGAGTAGAAGGTGTGAGCAACATCTGAGAGACAGAAGATGTATGTTTCTGTAAGTATTTTTGTCCTGCTCAGTGACTTTTCTTCTTTCTGCGCATGTGCGAAATGAGGCGCGACCACGAGTTTTCTCTTTAACTTACTGTCACTGAGCTGGATAGAAAGATATTTCTGTCCTTTAGATGTTGTTCACAGCTCGACGTCCGTATTCCCCTTCCATTTACTATAAGTTCTATGACAAGTATAAAGACGCGGAGCGAGAACGTAGCATTGCCGCATCGCACGGAGTGACGCAGTGAGATCATTTTTGCGCTTCTGCGCATAAGAGGTGGAGCGAAAGAGCGGAGTGATACTCAACTAATATTTTCTGTGTATGGGGTGACTGCGTGGACATAAGTAAACTTTGGGTTGAGTGTAACTACAGTCGGAGAACGTCCTTAAGGTTAGTGTGTGCGTGCGTGCGTACGTGCGCGTGCGTGCGCGTATGCATGTGTGCGCGTGTGCATGTGTGCGTGTGCGCATGCTTGCGTGCATGCGCGCGCGTCCTTATTAACCTTAGACATACATACAGGGGTGCGTTCCAAAACGTAACTTTGGTTACTAAAAAGCTATAGTTTACGTTATGTTAACTATAGATTTCAGTTACCAAAGTTGCGTTTTGGAACGCACCC
>NW_017295399.1:0-2285 GCF_001594075.2 Trachymyrmex cornetzi
CTCTCTCTCTCTCTCTCTCTCTCTCTCTCTCTCTCTCTCTCTCTCTCTCTCTATATATATATACACATTTCAATAGTTAATTTATTTTTTGTACAGCTTGGTTATTTGTGTTAATTTTTTTAAATCATACAGTATTGAATAACAAATTTGTAAAAAAAATTACCTCGCCGTCAAAATGACTTCTAACAATAATTGTAGTGAAGGATATGCGATCCACTGGACAAGTATTGATGTTTTTACTCCATTCCAATAAACATTCTAAACAGAAGCAATGGTCGCATTCAGATGGGATACCAACTTGCTGTTTTCTAAATGGTAGCAGACATATAGGACATTTTTCCGACTGATCATCACTGCTATCAGAGTTAGCGTTGGCATTAGTTAATGAAGAGGAACCAGGTTTATTGGCATTCTCACTTTTACTTTTAGATAAAACTTTACGCTTAGCAGTACATTTATAAGTATCGCTTGATTCATCTGAACTAGTCCAATCACTTTCCCATTCGGATGTACTACTGTCTGTAATATGCGTGGATCTGCTTTCTTCGCTACTATTAGATTCGTCATTAATAACTCTCTGCAATAAAATGATATTAATGAAGATATGTCATCATCAATAAATTTGGCTAAACATTTCTTTAAAAAATAAAACAGTCATAATACTTACATGGTTTTGTCGTCTAATCACAGGCTTAGGTACATCACTATCGCTGCTGCTTTCTCCTTCACTAACGACTCTCTGGAACAGTAACATAAATGCAAATTAATGTAAATTTTTAACAATTTGTTCGCTTAGAAATAAGACCATATAAATAAAATTAAATGGGCTATGCAAATTAGATTTAATAGATTCCACAAATACAGTTAGAATTAAACATTTAATTTAATCAATATTTAAAGATACTGTGTAATAATTAAAGCACTTCTAAACGTACAAGTTTCTTCTTTCTTCGAATTTGTACAATAACAGATTCATCGCTGCTATCACTGTCACTAATGACAATTTTTTTGCGTTTATGATTATGATGACGTATCAAACAAGTATTATCGCTGTCGCTTGACATCTTGTCTATCACTACAATTCATACCCCCTGAATTCTTCTCATAGATCTGTAACCAAGAATTCATGTCAATTTACATTCACTGTACTGTCCATTTTCAATAAAGTAACAAACAAATCGTTCTCCATTTTAATTCCACCAAAAATATCGCTCGGTTTCTCATTGTAACAACGGAAGCAATATACAAATTTATTTCGCGTTAGTTTGCGAGCGACTCCCGTGCGATATCCTAAACAGAACAATCTAAATGAGGATTACTCGATGCTGCGCGATGCGCCCGCTTCGAAATCTCAAATCGTGACCAAATCGTCCCACACGACGATGATCGACATCTGGGAAACGTCGTCGGCTCGGTTATCCTGATGAGCTGCAGGTGGATGACGGCGTCGTCGCGGTGGACGATCCCACGATTCCGCGCGCGCTCTCGGCGTTGTCGACGACGGTTCACGAAAGCCGTTGCTGATCCCGCGTCGCAGTCGCACCCAGTAGTTCTCGATGCCGTGGAAACGGGCTCGTGGGAACGTATCTAGGACCGCACCGATGCGAGTTGACCAGAGTTGACGCTTCTCGATTTCCGTCCCGCTTCGTTCTTACTCACTCTCTCTCTCTCTCTTTCTCTCTTCCTCACTCCGTCCCTCTCGTTCTCTTACTCTCGGTGTTGCTTCTGATTCCTTCCGTGATCGTGTCGCACGCCGACGAATCGCGGGCATGCGACACCGATCCCACGATTCTCGTACGGACGGAACGGCTTTGAGCCGTTCGCGCCGGAATTATCTCCTCTGACTCTCTCCTGCGGCAGTATGTCGAAAAGTAACGCGTTCTATCGTGAGACTGCGGACATATTGGATCGCGGACGCCGTGCTTGCCGTAGTGGTGTGTATGGATATAACGTTATGACGTCACTTCCGGCCTCGCATTTCAGACGAGGCTCTAGTACGGGAAACGTCGCGCGTAGTACCCGATCGAACGGAAGTGAGCGCACTGTCGTACGATTTGAATTTGAACGAGCGATTTGAAAAGAGATGAAAATTACAAAAGTAAACAAATTCATTAAATGTTGACCAATAAAATTATAAATATTTTGGTAAATTTGTTTACTTAGGCTATGTTCCAAAACTTCCCCTCCGAGGAAAATTTTGAGAGGATCCCGTTTGCCAACAATTTTGATTGTACACACCACTCATATCAACTGGTGCCTAGTAATTTTTTACTGTTTTGCCAATG
>NW_017295400.1:0-2285 GCF_001594075.2 Trachymyrmex cornetzi
ACGAAGACAGGGTCAGTAAAAGTAGGATTTCAGTTTTAGAGCACGTTCGAAGGGAAAGGGAGGAATTGGAGGAATTCTTGTTTAATGAGAATAACAAAATAAATAGGCAAGCGATGAAGTTTATTCTGGGGAAATGGATGATACTTGAGAATAGGTTGCAAGAGGAAATTATTGAGAGGGAAAAGCTGAAAATGATGTGTCAGAGAGAGCGAGCCACGCAAAAATATGAGCCAAAAACCTTTGCCCAGGTAGCATCTGGTCAGGATGTAGGTCCTATTATTGCTCTGAGCAAGCAGACAGTGCTTCTAATTAAACCGGAAAAATTGACAGATGAAAGGAGTAATGACGAAATAAAGAGTAGCTTCTGTAAAATCCTTGAGGGCAGGAAGAGTAGCACTAAGATCAAGAGTATTAGGAAGATGCGAAATAAGGGTCTTGTTGCTGAGTTAGACAGTGACAGTGATGCTAATTTAATAAAAGAATCTGATCTAGGTAAGGTTGGACTTAAAGCGGAGGTTCCAACAAAGGTAGGACCCACGGTTATTATATATGATATAGAGAAGACTACTACAAAGGAGGAAAACGTAGATCAGATTTTTGCCAAAAATATTGAAAACCCAGATATAAATAGGGAAAAGTATAAGGATAGGATAAGATTTAGGCTTAGTACTAAGACTAAGAATGAAAATAGGATTAATTGGGTAGTGGAGGTACCTCCCGAAATTTATAGAGAGGTAGTAAGAAGGGAAAGACTCTTTGTTGGATTTCTATCTTACAGAATCAAGCAATTTGTCAACATTACAAGGTGTTTCAAATGTTCGGGGTATGGACATATCTCCAAAGGCTGTACATCGGAACAGCAGCTGTGTGAAAAATGTGGTGAGAAAGATCACATTAGATCAAAATGTCCAAGTAGTGTAGACTGTTGTATAAATTGTAAAAGGAGTAGAAGAAAGGATACAAAGCATTCCGTAAGGGACACTAAGTGTCCTGAGTATAAAAGACAACTCGAGCTGTATTACAAGCGTACGCAATGGAGCTAACGATACTACAATTAAATGCCCAAGGTTCGAAGGAAGTAGCTAGTGATTTAAGGAAAGCTTCGGGAAATGCAATAGATATCATGGCGCTGCAGGAACCATATTCCTTATCGGGAAAAGTAAAGGGTTATTCTGGTCTAGATTCAAGGGTTTACCAAGCCTCTGGAAGCTCCCCCAAAGCGGCAATAATAGTTAAAAATTCAGATTTAGATGTCTTACAGGTAAACGTTAAAGATTCCACTCATGTCGTAGCTGTACAGGTTGTTTTTGAGGGAGGCGAGTTCTACCTCGTCTCTGCTTATTTTCAGTTTTCTCATCCTGTGACGCCGTACATTAATATATTAGATTCCTTACTGGGACAAATTAGGGATGGTAGTGGAAATGGTAAGATAATAATCTGTGCGGATGTAAATGCAGCATCGGCATCTTGGTTCTCCCGTTTAACGGATGAAAGAGGTGAAGCTGTAGAGGAATTTATAGCTTCTAACGACCTGATGGTTATGAATCTCCCGAGGTACACAACGTACTCTTCCCACTCGGGAGCGTCAAACATAGATATAACGCTCTCCTCTGATGAAATGGCTAAGCATATCAGAGATTGGTATGTCGCACCCAATATGTCTATGAGCGACCATAATGCAATTCTTTTTAAAGTCTCATTAAATAAAAGAATCAGTTCGTTAGTAATGCAGAACAAAGATTTAAGCTTCAATATAAGAAAGGCAAACTGGGAACTTTTCGGCCGGGAGATCAGAAAAGTCTTCAATCCAACGATTAAGGAAAGATTAGGATCTTCCTGCCCACAGAAAGCCGTGGAGGACATGACGAAAAACCTGCAAAGAGTTTGTAAGAAGATTTTTGGAGTAAGAAGGAGGGTGAAGAGATCAGTGCCTTGGTGGAATGATGGTCTCTCTACTCTCAGAGGAGAGATGCAGTCAGCCCGAAAGCACTTGGCAAGAACCAGGAGACTGCGACTTGAGGGACTGGAGCAGGCCAGGCGTAGATTTACAATATGTAGGAATAAGTACGTAAAGGAGATTAGAAATAGTAAGATGAGGGCTTGGAAAGATTTTGTTACGATAAAAGGCAATTCTGATCCGTGGGGGATTGTATATAAAATCCTACGAAATAAGATCAGTACGGATTTTAACTCATACCATGCGATCGAGGATGATGATGGCTTCACTATGACGTGGAGGGAAACCGCCCTAAAACTGCTAAACAAAATGGTCCCAAAGGATGAAA
>NW_017295401.1:0-2300 GCF_001594075.2 Trachymyrmex cornetzi
AACCTTTTATAATCTTCTCATTTCTAACAGACAGGGACACCTTAATCGCATCACCCAAGGCGTGAAGGTTCAGAAACTTCTTCGGCTTGATCACTCTAGGATGCACTCAGAGTTTACGTCACTCTACCAATACCTTGAATTCCTAAACGCACCCTTATAGATAACTATATCCAAGAGGTATCTCCCAAATTGCAATGGAGATATCTCCTGGATAAAATTATCCGCAACTTATCTGGAAATGAAGAAATTGGGCATAAGTGTCATCCAAAAACTTATCTATGATATTTTCGAAAGACCGAAATATCCTAAAATCTTTCCCATCAATTGCTCATAACCTTGCTCCCCCCCCCTCTCTCTCTCTCTCTCTCTCTCTCTCTAAGCAAACTTTTTTTTCTTTCAAATAATCGAATGACGTGGCTGTTCGGGAAATACCCATCGCGGAACTTGATTATCTTCTACGCAATAATCTGACAGCTGCTTTGCTCCTTCCTGGCCGCCCTATTGTTATGGAAAGTAAGATACCATGCTGCGTCTTCGAATAAAGCAAGCATGACCACTATAGCCAAGTGTACACATATTTTATATATGCGTATATGTTGATCCCTATCTATTCAAAGTTAAGATTTCTATGCAAAATTTTTAAAAATATGTCATACAGTATAATACTTCTGTATGCTTCATAGCGCATTTTACTGTAAAAATTTGATAATAAGCCAAAGCGTTATCTTCTGAAAGTTTAAAAAGTATTTAATTAATAATAATGCTTAAGCGTTGTTTTGTCGGAATTTCTGGAGGCTTGCAAGAATTTTAGTTTTTAAAAAATTCCTAAGAACAATGGGAAAACACAAATGTACATAGTAATTATCAGTAAGTTGTTTATCTATTTGCTCCGCAATAGATACAAGCGCGCCTCATGAATTATATATATAATATTGAGAAGTGTACAATAAATCTATTACGAAACGTTTTGCTTAGTGAAACTCGCATTTTTCGTGAACATTCGTTTCTGCCAACGGCAGATATCCGGGAAGAAAATTATAATGCATTTAAATTCTTTGATGCAATCTTTGATTATATTACATGCAAATTTGCTTCTTAGATCGATTATTTGTATTCGAGTACATCCGAAAGAAAAAGTTACGCGTTACATGACTTATTTAAATACTAATCATTGTCTTAATAGTTGTACACTGAGGTCAATGATCTTTTAAAGAAGAATGTCACGTCTTTTAATCATTAATAATGCATAACGAGTTATAAAATCTAGAAGGCTACACGAAATACCTGCCGAATCAGATGATTAAACAAGGTTAAACACGTTAAACAAGGTTAAATATAAAGCCTAAGTTATTTTACAGAATGCAATATTCCTGCTCATTTCTTGTGCCTTAGGTTATAGTTATACAACGGAAGTCACTATTGATAGATATATATATATATATCTACATTATATTTTATCTTTAGGATATTTTAAAATTCTTACAAGCTTTCAGGAATTCCGATAAAGCAACGTTTAATGCTTTCTGAACTTTTAGAAGCTGACGCATTGGCTTATCAAATTTTTACAGTAGAATGCGCCGTGAAACATACAGAAATACTGTATACAGGGTGTTCGATAAGTTATGACAAAGCGTGTACAGATAGAGCGGATTAAAAAATACTGAGATGAAGAGTCCTCTACCACTTCGCAATTTTCGCAATTGTAAACGAGATATTAATTTCTAAAGATTGTCGAATAATCGAGTAAAATTAACGCATAAAACATTAAAAAAAATTTTTTCAGAGTTTTTCATGAAATATCTAAAGGATATTTCTCAAAGAACTCTTAAAAGTATCTTAAAATTGTTTTATGCACATTTGATTTTAGACATTCTGCTCAATAGGTAACTAAAAACAAATTGCAAAAATTGCAAAATAGTGAAGGACTTTTCGATTCAGTTTAATCCACTCCATTTACACACGAGCGTTTTGTCAAAACTTCTCGGACATCCCAAATACACATGAATAACGAAGAGTAGATTATTAAAATAGACCAAATGTTTAGAGCTGATACTAAGATTAAATAGCTTTACTCGATAGTGCGAGATATATATTTTTCTGACTGTATATAAGTTGGGAGTACCTAAGAAAATTCAGTAGGATTCATCTATCTTAAGCATTTGCTTCTACTTACTTGCGGTTCAAGAAATTTAATTCATCAAGTGAAATCATGAAGCGTTTTGTATTATTGGCAATATTTCTAACTGTGCAAGGGATAACAGGTAATAACAAATATATATATATATATATATATATATTAT
>NW_017295402.1:0-2301 GCF_001594075.2 Trachymyrmex cornetzi
GGCGGATATTGAAATGGTCGGCGCGTGCGAGAATTCGCGAGGATTTAACGTCGCTATTCTTGCGCGTGATTGTTCTCCTCTACTTTTGTTTCTATAGGGTTCATAGGACGCGTACGCTTTTGCTCGTCCGCCGGGGCTACGTCCTGGCGCCTCGACCGGCCGTTCGCGTTTCCCTGTTCTCGAAGAGTATTATTATACTGTCGTTTACGGCATTCTTCTATCTTGTGCCCAGAACTCTTACAATATTTGCAATATTCTTTATTATTAAAGCTACTCGGATTAGGTGTACGATTTCTTTCAATATTCAAATCATTATTACGCGGAGGCGTTCCGCGTATTGGCGAACTGAATCGGCGTTCTTGGGTATAAGCGAATGATTTTTGCTGCTAAGGCGCGCTCGCTTGATATCTATTGTCTTTAGGATACATAGGTAGCTCGCGTCGCTGCGGTGTTTCCGGCGAATAGCGGTCGTATGCGCGTGCTAACGGTTCGCGCCGCTGCGGTACGTTTTGTTGGTACCTGTTATTGTTTACATACGGCAGGGATTCGCGCCTGTGAGGGGTCGAGTGAGCTAGCGGCTTGCCTATTTCTGTTGCAAATCTATTGTCTCTGTCCCTATCGTTTCTATAACGAGTGTCCCGCTGCCTATCGACTTCGCGTTGTCTATCTAATTCTCGTCGCTTCGCAATAGCTTTTGCGGCTGCAAATGCGTCCGTATGTCGACGGCGTGTTTCCGTCCCCATTTGAATGCGGTATTCAAAAGGCAACCCATCGCAGAATGATCGCGTGGTTAAACTATCTATCTAACTTATAAAATGCGAATCTGATGTTCTCTTTTCTCTTCGCTCAGTATCCAATATAGCGGTACGGAGATCTTTCACGCGGCTGATATAATCTAACACGTGTTCTCACGATTTTAAGAAAATGGTACTCAGTTCTCCGCGATACTGATCAAGTGTTTTCGGCGAGCCAAACGCTCCCGTTAATAAGTCTATTAAATCTGAGACTGTCTCGTAAGGCTCGTCCTCGACGGCATAGTAAGCGCGGTTACCTAATTTATTCACGAGTAATTTCGTGAGATTTCGCTCCACTGTCGGAGGAATTATTTCACGGGCTCTGCGACATGCGCGCGTGAATCTAGCAAGGGGAATGTTGTACCCATCGAAGTATGGTACAGATTCCATGGCTTTTCGAAAGGAAACTTTAATATTTAGATTATCATGACTCGAATTTATTCTTAGGCTAGGCTGTGGTAATTGATACTCGTGAGGTAATTCTTGACGCGTAGAATAAGTAGCGGGATCGTAGCGCGTAATCTCCGCGTCTTGCCACTTCTTCGCGATTTCTTGCTCTCTCGCGGCTATCTCGCTTTCCCTATCCATTGTTGTTCGCTTAAATATTTCCTTATCATTCTCTAATTCGCGCCTAGCTGCTTCTATTTGTTCGAACTGCTGTCGAATAGAGTTTTCGTGTATTCGCATCCTATTCTCCTTTTCTTTCGCTACCTGCTCTAGGCGAGTGATTTCGTATTCGCGAGTATCGAGGTTCGTCTCGCGTCCTTCGTCGGTTTCTATGCCTACGTCGGCGTTAGCGTCCTGTTTCTTACTCCGTGTGCTTGTCATCTCGACAATTAGTAGAAGTGAATTAATCGATTGAAGTTAATGATCTTTCCTTGTTAAATTTAACAGACCGACGGAAAATCTAGCCAATCGCGTAGAAAGTATGGTTCCCGTCGGGATATAACAGTGTTTTGTATTTATCGGAGTGTTATCTTCAACGTACGTTGCCCCTTTTATACTTAGATACACGGAATAACGATAGAACGTGTCGGGACAGATTTCGCACTTGTCGATGGTTCGCTCGTTAGCGGAAGGTTTGTCACAATTATCGCAATTATTTTTTGCCTGATTTCCGCCAATGCGTAAGTAGTGGGAGTATATTATTGAGAGAGGCCTTTGTTCGGTAGCAGGTAATTTATGCGTACAGTTTACACACGTTATTTTTCCCAATTCTTTATTCCAATAGTAGTATTCGAATACGCACGTTGCGCGATTGAAGCGATGCGTGTAAATAACGGCGGGTGGCGACTGATGCGGTTCGCCTTCTTTAGCGGTGCCTTTGCACATTATATAATTAGCTTTACGCGTGATATTTCTTAGCGTGAATTATGACTCTACTCGTTACGTTACTTCCTTAGTCAGGAATTAATATCGTTTTCCTTTTTCGCGAACGTTGAACAATCCCACCGCTGTCACCAAAATGTTGCGTCGCGGCAGCGATCTCCCTGAAAGACCATGTGGG
>NW_017295403.1:0-2304 GCF_001594075.2 Trachymyrmex cornetzi
ATATTATTTTTCTAGGTGTTTTAAATTTCATGTACTACATTCAAAAATTATCTTAATATAACGATGGTGTTATCACTATCGTTATATTATAAATATCTATTATAAGAATATTAATATTATTATTACTGTGAAAATCATGTATGAGTGTGCAAATCTCAAAAATCATCTGCATTCTTCTATATTTATTAAAATTTGACATAGCTAATATACCTCAAGGATCCTAACAGCTGTGGAAAAATGAGAAAATGTTTCCAGAAGAACGATATATCGCGTGCCTGCGAGATGTGCGCTGTTGTGATATTCTTCATCTCGCGTAAAAACGCCAAGTTCAACGACTTTGCATATCGAACGAGAAATTTAGTCGAATTCTTCAGACGTCCCGCATAGCTGCCGCGATGGAGAAACGTCACATAACTGGTGGACTGGCAGCGAAAGAGATACGAATCGGTAAACGCTACATCGCCGTCGACAGCAAGCCGGATTGCGAGATACCATACCGGGTGTCGGATTAATGGCTTCCCGACGGGGTGTAACGATCATTCCGCACCCCGTGAAATATCTCGAGGGACACGGGAACTCGTTGCACGTTTTGATTCGCGGAGGGCATCATCGCAATACACCCCTCGAGATCGCGCCAATGCAAGTCCGCGTGCGTGTACGTACAAATCTACATTGGCGAGGAAGATTTAAGGCGTCACATTGTGCGTAACAACAAGGGGCCGATACTAGGCTCCCGAAATCCCGGCCATGGAAAACGCCTATTCTGGGGCTCGCTTCGTCGCGATTACATTCCGACCCGATTCGCGTATATGTACGTCAATCCTTCGAAATGGGTGTCCGTGAGATACGGCTTTCGAGGCTCTCGAATATCTGATCGACTTGCCACAGTATCTTGTCAAATGGTTATGGTATCTCTGAATATCTGGCGAGGGTCTGGCGGTTCGCAGGAATTGGTATTAAAGCTATTAGAGATATCTAGGATGAGACACGTGCACTCCAAAATGTATCAGAGAAGGTTGAAAGCATTATGCAGCCACGAGAACCATCGATAAATTCATATTAATATGTGTATCTTGTATTTCATTTTCAAAAATGAAAAATTATCAACGTATGCAATATCATCAAGGTTGACAAAAATGTTTTATACACGTTTCAAACTGTTTAAAACGGGCTTAATTGATGTTTTTAACATGTTTCAAACATGTTCAAAAATTAAAGCACATACGAAACATCAAAAATATATTTAAAAAAACATTATTTTTTGCTAATCCTGAATATTATTATATTTCATAAAAAAAAACAAAGATTGCGAAAGAAATATCTCGTGTCCTTGAATTGTTAGCTTCAAGCCACCGGATATTCCCAGGATAGCTGCTGGCGACTATCTATAATAGGAAATTTACTTATCGGGCACGCCAAGAATTTCTGAGATTATCTGAAATTTTCAAATATCCCGGAACATTCCGAAACTCGCGGCAAATCTTACAATCGATTGGCAGGAAGTCGCCGTGGGCGATCTTCAAAATCAATTCATAATACCTTCGAGGTACTTCGGCGTTCTGTGGCTGTGACCTCATTATAGCTGAAGAAGATTCCGTTACCAATATCCGACTATAACTTCAGTCTGCTCGAGACGAGATCTTATATTTGCAGCCGATTTCCCAACCGAACATTCCATACAGTCTGGACTGCCGATATTTCGCGTTGCGTAAGACTACATCGAGGTCTGAGTGTCATAATAAGACCAGAACAAGAGAGAAGCAGACAGGAGAGCTTCATCAAGATAATATCTACAGCAATGGATTATGAAATGAAATGAACGTTAAGTCTGAAAAATGATTTATGACTTAGGTTTTACCGAACAAAAACTATTTCATATATATTGCATATTTACGCTGATTTTCACGTGATATAACTGATTGATTACAAAGTTCATAAATCAAAGATGCAATTAGCAATAATAACATATCCGCTTATGCATCTTCATGTATAATGATAACTAATCCTATTAAACTAGTTGCAAACGTCACTTAAAATTAAAATTCCATATCATACCGGTGAATAATTTATGCGAATAATTTAACGTGTAAATTGTGTAAATGCATGAGATAAAAAAGCGAATAATGACAATATAATTGCGTTATATAATTGAATTAGAAGCGAATAAATCAATACTTTCAGAATGAAATCCGTGAATGCAGGATATCTAGACTTAGAAGACGTTTATTAATGAAACTATTGCTAAAATTAACCGTCATTATGATCTTTGCAAAATTATAGCCCCCCCTTCTCTCTCTCTCTCTC
>NW_017295404.1:0-2307 GCF_001594075.2 Trachymyrmex cornetzi
CTAATATTCGAAATTCTGGAATATATATAAATGTACTGCAATAAAAAATTATAATATCAAAAAAATTATGCTAATCACAATTCTTTTTATCATAGCAGTCTCTAATTAAAGTTACAATAATTATTGAATTAATTTTTACTAATCTTGTCACTATAAAAAAATATTTTAAAAATTATATTCCAATTTTAAACATACATTTTTTTATTTATACATGAAGTATTTAAAATTAAAGAAAACTTTGGCAGCTGGATATACATATATATAAATTTAAAGGAAAAATATATAAAGCCATATATGAGATAATCACAAAGAGTGCGTTCTAAATTACTCATGAAGTGCATAATGTATCATTTTATTATTATATATCCTTCTTTATTATTCTGTG
The DNA here is from genome assembly GCF_001594075.2 of Trachymyrmex cornetzi. Taxonomy (NCBI): domain Eukaryota; kingdom Metazoa; phylum Arthropoda; class Insecta; order Hymenoptera; family Formicidae; genus Trachymyrmex; species Trachymyrmex cornetzi. The sequence continues at coordinate 386 of NW_017295404.1, forward strand.
AACAACAAAGATACATGATATATCATCCTTGTTTAACATTTTATGCGTATGGCATAGAAAAATTGTGGACAAGAATTGGCCAACTTTGACTAACGATAACTTTGCGAAAAATTATCGTAGAATAGCAGTTTTTTTTAAATTAATGTTTGAAATCTCTACTTTTTAAGACGGTATGACCAGATTTTAAGTTTGATGCACCCTTGCCACTGTTAACTCGCAAAATATGAGGGTATGCTTTTCATATTGAAAATTGTAAAGTTTAACGGAATACACGGACTTAGTAAAATTTTTTAAAGAAATGTCATTTGTAGCGGCAAAAAGTTCGAACTTTCGCCTTTAATTGAAAAAAAACCGAGTTGCTGCGATTTTTTTTTCGTAAAGTTACAGTATTTCAAAGTTACCCACGCATTTTTGACATATACTATCGACATTACCTGCATTACCGGATATGCACCACGACGAGGTTGCTGAATGGATTTTGCACATCGTGTTTCTGCGTGTGTATAGATTTTGTACATTGTGTTTTTGTGTGTAAATTTCAGTAACGCGTGTTGCCTCCGCATTGCTCGATTACTGCTTGCATTCGATTCCTCATATTAATGCAGGTCCTAATTTCTTCCTGCAGAATGTCATTCCAAATTTGTACTAGATAATGGGTTATAGATTAAGAAATTTAGCAAGACGACCTGTCTTGTCAATCTCAGAGACTTATCACAAGCTTTAATACAAATTTGAAATGACATTCCGCAGAAAGAAATTAGGGCCTGCATTAATATGAAGAATCGACTGCACGTAGTAATCGAGCAATGCGGAAGCAACACGCGTTACTGAAATTTACACGCAAAAACACGATATGCAAAATCCATCCAGCAACCTTGTCGTGGTGCATATCCGGTAATGCAAGTAATATCGGTATAGTATATGTAAAAAAATGCGAAGATAACTTTGAAGTGCTGTAACTTTGCGAAAAAAATCGCAGCAACTCGTTTTGTTTTTTAATTAAAGGGGAAAGTTCGAACTTTACGCCACTGCAAATGACATTCCTCCAAAAAATTTTACCAAGTCCGTATATTCCGTCAAACTTTGCAATTTTCAATATGACACACACTTTCATATTTTGAGAATTAACAGTAGGTTTTTCAGTTATAAAAAATTATTTCAGTCAACACACACCGATATAGGGCGCGCGCGCTTGTTGGTATTTCGTAACTAATCTTATAGACTCAACTGCTTAAATGATGAAATCTTTCGATGCTTAAATGATGAAGTCTTTCGATGCTTTTCTGTGTTAACGATTAAACATATATTTTACGTTTAATTATTGTTATAAAGAGTAAAGATTTTTCTAATTTTGTTAATATTAAAGCATTTAAAAAGAAAGAATATTACAATTACAAATTATTATACTTAAAATAAAAATAATAAAAGTTTGGTTAATATACATATGGTATGTAGAGAGGTGGGTAAAATTATATGTTAGGATAGTAGTGTATATCAGAACATAACCTCCCATAATTTATCATTTTGCGTCAAGAAGCTGTGCAGAAGATTATTGCGCAGGAGCCTGGAGATTCAAACTTCTGCGCAATAATTTTCTGCGCAGATGCTCGACGCTCGACGCTTACATGAATGGCACCTTTAGGGTGCGATTTCACCTGACGCTACGACGCTTATTTTCAGCATCAAAACAGGTCACGTGCTTAAAATTGACGCTTGGATATTCGTCAATTTTGATCACGTGACCTGTTTTAACGCTGAAAATAAGCGTCGTAGCGTCCAGTGAAAATCCAGCCTTTATACATATATCCCAGTAAGAAATGACAATGGAATCGATGTCGAATCGACGTCGATTCGACGTCAATTCGACGATTTCGACTTCGAATCGATATCGATTCGATGTCGATTCCATTGTCATTTCTTAA
>NW_017295405.1:0-2308 GCF_001594075.2 Trachymyrmex cornetzi
TGTAGTATAATTTATAATTACCGAAAGACTCAAAGAAACTTGCACGAACAGGAATCGTTCGGTTACTAGTTACCCATATTAGTACGGTAAGGGTTAAGATTAACTGTGATCTTAATTCATAAGACTAACTTTAATCTCAGTTTAACTTATTTCTTAAAATTAGAAAACGATACGAGTAAATTGAACCAAGATTAATTTTATATTGATGGAACTGGGCCATAATTTTTATGCGGCTATCAATCGTTAACTGGAGAACACGCGAAGGTGCAGATATAGTTAAACGCTGTATTTTACAGCTTCGTTATGGTATTACGCTTTTGTTTCACAGCTTTCTCTAAATCTAATAATCCTCGTAATGATACGCACGATGCAATGGGAATCCGCTTTGCGCGATGCACCGTCACGTACGCATTTACGGTATAGCCGACAAATTTGGAGAAAAAAGAGGGTAAAGAGAGAGAAAGATTACGCATTTCAAGATACGATCATCATGGCGAGCGAACATAACAGGATGCGATATGTTTTAACGGGCGGCGCTGTGCGTCACATCGCGATCAAAATTACTCGGCGACTTTACGGGTTTCGCATGGCATTCTCATATTTCCAGACGCGCCACGACGTTTATCACGTCTTGTCTGATGACATCCTTCCCGGAGACGTTTGTTTTGAACTCACGGGACATTCGTAGCGGCGGAGGAGACGTACGGTGAGATGTTACTCTTCGTCTTCGGTCCTTTGCGCGCCCGCCTCCTTCCTTCGTGTTCGTTCCGTACCCGGGACTGGTAATACCTCCAGGGATACCGTTTAACGTCTCGTCATCTGACAGGAAGGATTCCAGTGGCGTTCGCTGCTCCCGAGAGCGCGGTACGTTTCAGACGATTAAATTCAGCCGCCGCGCCGACAGACAAACGGCCTTAAGCCGTAGGATCATGCCGTAGCTCAACCTCGGCACGACAAGCCGCGGTCCTTAATCCCGCGATCAGGATAATCGTTACCGTACGTACCGCGCGCCGCGCCGCGAGAACGACGCTTTGAAACGCGCGGATAAAGGTCAGGGTTTCCGATGAAGAGGTCCACTTTATGTTCAATAGCAGTTGAAATGCTACTCTGGTTATATAATATCTTTATTCGTTTGAAAATGAAAAATATGTTCTGTAAGTAGACTTCTTAGGGCTGGTTCTACCAATGTAAGATTAACTTTAACCTTAGTTATTCTCAGAATTAGAAAAAGATAAGGAGTAAATTGATCCGAGATTAAAGTTAATCTTACATTGGTCGAACAGGACCTTAAAAGTATAATATAAGAATAAGAATAGTTTGTGCTTTGAAAGGAATATGTATCTATTTAGAAATATGAATATTGTTGTTTATCTTCAATAAAAGTTAAAAGAAACTGTATAAAAAGTATTAGTTTGTTTGTATATTACAAAGATGAACAATTATGTTCGTGGAATAGAAGGAATAAGTTAGAGTAGTTGAATATGAATGAATGGATGAGATAAGTTTTCTCTCTTTCTCTCTCTCTCTCTCCCCCTCTCTCTTTCTCTCTCGCCCGGTGTGAATGTCCTGTCTGGTAGTTAAGATGATCGGGGTACATAGCAAAATAGTGGGGAGCAGGGGGAGTGTCCGGAGAGAAGTTTTATTGCGACAAGTGCGCTGCTCTCTTCTACGGACCCCATTACCGACCGACTTCCGGTCGGCACTGTGAATCGGTAGAGAACAATGAAGTTGAAATGCAATTTACTCTCATTCTGCGCCAGTCGAAACTCGAGAGCGAGTTCCTTTTGCTGTCGTCCCAGATATCGTCGTCACATTACAGATTTAAGAATCTTACGTGTTTAATAGTCTCACATTTAATTATTAGGAGATCATAAAACAGGCTTACATTTGATTTAATATGGCCTTTAAAAGCTTTCATTCAACATTGCTGCTGATTGCTGTAAGAAAAAGCTAATTTCACGATAGTTCTCTAAAATCTTTGTATCTTTATTAAGTTAAGAAAACGGTTATGTTCCTATCATGAGGAGTTATGTTGTAAAATGACTAATTGATCTTATCATGAGTTATAATATTAATGATATTTTTTATTTAACAGGGAAATATAATGTTTGAGAACAATTTGAAAATTTAACGACTTAACTTATAAATGGTAGTAATATTTGAAGTATTATTGGCGTACGGTAAAGTGATATCTATTTTATATGTAACTTTAAAGTTTGAGCTTGTCCTGTTAAGGTTATAAAAATTAATTTAAGGAGGTTGTAAGGCAAATGCAATATGTTAAGAACTACTTGAAAAAATTACAGAC
>NW_017295406.1:0-2314 GCF_001594075.2 Trachymyrmex cornetzi
TCGGTCATCGAGCTGCGCGCAAGGTTACAAAGATTCGGTCCGATTTGGAACGAGTTCAACGGAATTCAAGGTAGGATCGAAGCATTAGATAATAGCGATCACGATGGGGCGAATCCTCATGAGGAGGAAAGAAGTTCGTTCGAAAGTAAATATTTTGCGATTGTTACTAAATTGGAAACGCTCATAGAGAATAGGCAGAGAATAGAACAGACTCCTCATACGTTACAGAATCTCCACCAATCAAGAGAGAGCACGCCGATTATTCAGGGACCAACTTCCACAAATGATTCCTTGAAATTACCTCGTATAACCTTACCCACATTTGCAGGCAAATATGACGAGTGGACAGCCTTCCATAACATGTTTCACAGTATGATTCATCAAAATGCTGCGCTACCGGACGTCCAAAAGATGCAATATTTGGTGTCAGCGCTAAAGGACGAGGCATACGACATAATCAGTTCGCTTGAGCCTTCCGCAGAAAATTACAGGGAAGCATGGCAAATGCTCATCGAAAGGTATGACGATCCTGGTTTTATTATCAGCAAGCACGTAAAAGCGTTATTCGAGCTTCCGCACATGAATAAAGACAATCATGCTGTCTTGAGAAAAATCCTGGATACTGTATTAAAACACATGCGAGCACTTAAAGCTTTGAAGAGACCAATAGAGCAATGGGATGACTTGATGCTACACATAGTTACAACTCGGTTAGATCAAACGACTGCTAGAGAATGGGAAACAACGATAGAAAGAGGTAGTATTCCTTCGTTTAAGCAACTTATCGCATTTTTAACTCAACGTTGCAGGGCGTTGGAGGCATCATCAAGAGATCAGAGCACACCAGGCTCTAATATCTCGAGAGAAAAATCAGTGCAGAGTAAGAAGATTACAGCACATGTAGCTACCACGAAGAACAGTTGTGCGTATTGTCGTCAGGAAACACACAATATTTACAGATGCAAGGATTTCTTAGCATTACAAGTGGAACAGCGAATAAAGGAAGCGAAAGCTCGCAGAATGTGCTTGAATTGTCTGAAGAGTGCTACGCATCAAGCTAAAGAATGCTCAGCTGGCGAATGTCGTAAATGCAGCAAGCGGCATAATACGCTACTGCATTTCGAGCAGGCTGCCAAAGGCGCACCGGATGCAAATGCAAAGTCAATCGAATCCCATAGCGAAGAAATTACAAAATCAACCAGCATAAGCTGTGCATCAGTGGATCAAGCGCAGCAAGTTCTATTGGCAACTGCGTTGATAAATGTGCAGGATGGGAAAGGTGAAATCAGATCCGTCAGAGCGTTACTGGATAATGGCTCTCAGTCATGCTTCATTACGAGTGACTGTTGTAAGGAGCTGGGACTTAAGCTGAGCGCAACAAGCGTACCAATTTACGGATTGACCCAGCAGCTCACTCGAGTCAGGAATTCAGCAAGAATTATTATACAATCCAGAATCACTGGATTCAAAAGAGCAATAGACTGCCTAGTAGTCGAGAAAATTACTCAGGATTTACCCAGCAATGTAGTGGATAGTGCGCGCCTACGAATCCCAAAGGGCATTCAACTGGCTGATCCACAATTTGATAGACCCTCGAAAATCGACATGCTGCTTGGAGCCGAGATATTCTTTGATTTATTAGTCGTCGGCACTGTCAAATTGGCAAAGAATCAACCCACGTGGCAAAACACACTCTTAGGTTGGATTGTCTCAGGGAAGTGCACCGATTCAAGGCAACTATCATCAGCAGCTGCCTGCAACGTGGCCACAACTGAACCGTTGAATACAGCCATTACAAGATTCTGGCAAATTGAGAGCTGCGAGAGAAAGCATACGCGCACACCTGAGGAACGCTTATGTGAAGAACATTTCATGAAGACGCACAAAAGGAAGCAAGACGGAAGATTCGTAGTGTCACTCCCAGTCAAGGAGAATCAAATGAAACGATTGGGAGACTCGAGAGAAATCGCTAATCAGCGGTTCAAGAGTTTGGAACGACGATTCAAACGCGACCCACAGCTTCAAGTGGAGTACAGTAAATTTATGCACGAGTATCTGGTAATGGAACATATGCGCGAACTTCCTGAACCAGTTGACAATACATGGCCGCATTTTTACATGCCACATCATTGCGTCGTCAAGGAAGCCAGCAGCACAACCAAGTTGAGAGTTGTTTTTAATGCTTCCAGCAAAACAACCACCGGAATCTCATTAAATGACGTCTTAATGATAGGACCCGTTCTTCAACAAGAAAGTGTTGCAATACTTTTGCGATTCCGCACCTACAAGTATGCGTTAACATCCGATATAGAGA
>NW_017295407.1:0-2316 GCF_001594075.2 Trachymyrmex cornetzi
TTTCCCCCCCCCCCCCCCTCCCAACCCTATTCATAATGTTGATTTTTCTTCAATAATCGCGTAAGGGGTCCGCTAACGGTAGCGAATTAAAGCGACGGTACCAGGACGACATGCCCAAAAATCTCCGCAACTATTTAAGATTGTACAGAGCTGGATATTCTAAGATCGGTTGTTTTTTTCTGAATTGACAGTTAAGTCGTCTCTCTGTATTGTAAATCCCAGATAACGAACTTGTGAACGACAAAATTTACACTTCTCAGGATTTATAGTAAGACCAACACCAAAGATTTTATCCAAACTCATTCAAGCCATTCTAAATGCTTCTCGAAAGTAGCCGTTACAATAACTAATAATTATCGTTCAGGTACGCAAACGCATGCGATTCCATCTCCAGTCCGATTAATTTATCTAAGAACCGCTGAAAAGTCGCGAGCGTTCCGATAAACCTGTACGGCATTCGCGCAAAATGGTAAAGTCCTTTATACCCGGAACACTAAACACAGTAATTTCGCGACTATCTCTTACCAACGGTATTTGAAAGTACGCCTAGCTCAGATCTATCGTCGAAATATATCGAACCGTAATTTATCTATGATGCCGTTCATATTAGGTAGCTGATACACATCCTTTTTCGACATGCCATTTACTTTACGAAAATCTAAACAAAAACGGTATTTTCAGTTAGTCTTTTTAATCATTATGATACGGTTCGACCATTCACTAACTAAACGATGACTCTATTATTTCGGCCATTAATATCTTGTCGATCTCCTCGCAGATGGCTTCCTGAACTTTAGGCGAAAAATTAAATAGCAATGTTGTTTGATAGATGCGTTTTGCTCTACATCTATTTTATGTTCCGTAAGAGAATTGACACCAGGATTTCCGACAGCCCTTTGTATTTTAGCTTTTAGAAAATTCTTTAAACGCTCCTCTTGATCGGGGGTTAATTCTGAAAGTTCACAACAAGTACTCATGCTATTTTCCTTAATATTCTCGAAAGAATGTCGCTTCCTTAGGAAACTCGCAAAATACTATTCTGAAGACGCAAAATCTAAATACTAGTACGCGCATAGAAAATCTATTTCCACGGAACAGTTAAATTCGGAAACAAACAAATGGTAATTTCTCGCTACTAAATCCCCTGTAAGAGTTGCAAAATCATGGAACTCGTCTCAACGAAGAGCTACTTGGAGTCGTGAGCAGCATTTTACAATGCGCGTAATTTAATTATTCCGTTAAATCCCATGGCGGACTCAAGCGATCAAAAAAGTTTGAATGCAAATTAAATAATCTGCAACCGATTCGTGCTCTATTGCTCTCCCTGCGACGTAAAATTTCATCTCGAAGCGCATATTGAATGTCGGGATCGTCGAAACATTTTCGCCACGCGGTAATAGATCCCACGTTTGCCATTCCGAACGCCGAGTGCGAAACCAATAAAGCACGATACTCAAAAAGAATGGTAAACATCGAAAAAAATCTTGATCACTAATGGGCAACAATTCACGCCTCTTCTCAATACGAACTAGAAACGTCTCCGCCTCAAACGCGCACCCAAAAACGTTAAGTTTCATTTACGTAAAGGCCATGGTACATAAAAAAACTTAAGACGTAAGATTTAAGCGAATTGACCAATCACAATAGAGACCGTAAGGCCATAACATAAACAGTAGCGAATCCAATATGTTGATTACCTTACTGCTTAAGTCTTAAGCCTATTCTACAATGTGCTCTTTGTTTCATGTTTCTTGCTCTTTACTTCTTGCTTTCTTCCCTCTTTGCGACCGTTTTATTGACAATCATATTTCTTGCCATATATTTCTTGTTTTTTCTGAAGTTCATTAACTTTTATCTCCGGTGATAAAAAACGAAAAACGAGATAAGAGGCAAAAAGACAAGATATAAAAAATAGTAAAAAACAAGAAACAAAATACACATTGTAGAACAGGCTTTACGTCTTAAGTTTTTGTATGTTTCAAGACCTTTACGCATTATAAATTTCTGTAATCGAAGTACCGACAATCCGAAGGATCAGCAATACGCAAGGGTGACATGCGAGGACACATCGCAAAAGTTAGAATGATCTCCCGAGTAGCCGTGAAGAAGATGTCCTGAACTATCGAATCGCATAGGTCGCAGTGACCGAAGGATGTAAAACAGCCAGCGCACTCTTCCCCACGTTCTGCGAGCGCGAAGAACCAGCTTAAGAGTGCTATTTCATTCGTGCGTTTTTTGTCGTAAGACAAATGTGTGCAGAACAGAGAGGTCCTCGGATCTCTCTATCCTATAGCCAATCAACAGGCTTGAAAAATT